>NC_081852.1:12830323-12992823 GCF_963259705.1 Myotis daubentonii
GTTGTTTATTTCACAGCAATTTCAAGTTACAGTAACTCAGAATTTTACATTATATTCTACAGATATTCTGACCACTGGAAAGATGAACAATTGGACCGGAGAGCAAATTAAGCCTGAAACATCACTGGAGGCAAAAATGACTAAACTGAAGCTATCGTACTTTAGACATATCATGAGGAAGCTGGGATCTTTGGAAAAGACAATCATGCTGAGAAAAATAGAAGGCCATAGGAAAGGTGGAAGGCCAAATATGAGATGGATTGACTCCATAAAAAAATCCATAGGTATGAGTCTATAGAGGCTGAACAGGGCAGTTGTGCGCGGGACTCTGAACATCAGTCATTCATAGGGTTGCCAGGAGTCAGAGCCAACTCAATGGCATGTAGCAAACACATTCATTTAATATTTCTAACATAAAAAATTGTATGTCATCATTATTTATTTATTTCCCAGTACTGAAGAAATGTCATGGGTCAAAGAGATAGTAAAAATTAAGTATATATTTGGAAAATAACAAAAATGGTAATTCTTGGTATCTTATGCAAAGTGAGAAAAAACAGAAAAAGTTGTCACTGTTAATGCTCTTAATATTAACCATTATATATATATACTAGAGGCCCGGTGCACAAAAATTTGTGCACTTGGGGGGGGGGGCGTCCCTCAGACCGGCCTGTGCCCTCTTGCAGTCTGGGACCCCTTGGAGGTTGTCCACCTGCTGGCTTAGGCCCTCTCCCTGGGGGATCGGGCCCAAGCTGGCAGTCAGACATCCCTCTTGCAGCCTGGCAGCCCTCAGGGGATGTCCACTTGCAAGCAGAGAGCAGGCCTAAGCTGCAGTCAGACATCCTTAGCACTGCTGAGGAGACAGGAGAGGCTCCCACCACCACCGCTGTACTGGCAGCCCTCAGCCTGGCTTGTGGCTGAGCAGAGCACCCCCTGCGGGAGCGCATTGACCACCAGGGACAGCTCCTGCATTGGGCATCTGCCCTCTGGTGGTCAGTGTGTATCATAGTGACCAGTCATTCCCAGTCGTTCTGCTGTTAGGGTAAGTTTGCATATTACCCTTTATTATATAGGATAGAGGGCTGGTGCACAGATGGGGGCCGGCTGGTTTGCCCTGAAGAGTGTCCCGGATCAGGGTGGGGGTCCCACTGGGGTGCCTGGCCAGCCTGGGTGAGGGGCTGATGGGTGTTTGCAGGCTGGTCACACCCCCATTAGGATGGGGGGTCCCCACTGGGGTTCCTGGCCAGTCTGGGTGAGGGCCTGAGGGCTGTTTTCAGGCTGGTCAAGCCCCCTTGGTGACGGAAGTTCCCAGCCTCTCCTTTTTTTCTTTTTTCTTTTTTAATTCTGGGATTCATTTACCTTCTATAATTGAAACTTTGTAGCCTGGAGAGTAGCTCAGAGCCGGCCAGCAGGTGGCGGGAGGGAAGCCTCCTGCTGGCTCCAGCTCTGTGGCTAAGGCTGGCTGAAAGCAGGTATCTGGGGTTTATTTACCTTCTATAATTGAAACTTTGTTGCTTTGAGTGGAGCTCAGAGCCATGGCAGCAGCAGGTGGGAAGTTGGCTTCCTCCATCATTGGGGCAACCAAGCCTCCTGCTTGCTCCAGCTCCATGGCTGCCGGCCACCATCTTGGTTGGGTTAATTTGCATATAGTTGCTCTGATTGGCTGATGGGCGTGGCTTAAGGTCTATCGAAGGTACGGTCAATTTGTATGTTTGTCTTTTATTAGTGTATATATATGTATATATATATTGTCTTTTATACTTATATGTGGAGGATATGTATCAAACTTTAATAGGATTTAGTGCTTTACTGCTATGGAGGGAGGGTGTTTGGACTTAGTGCTAGACATGGGGAAGGAGATTTTCATCATTTGCTGTGCACAGTTTAGTTTGAATTGTTTTCAAATATAATAATTTCCTTAATATGTAGTTTTTAGAAGAAGCTAAATTGGAAGGATATTCATCAAAATGCTAGGGTTGGTTATCTCTAGGTATAGCTATATATGTTTTTTGTTATTATGTGTTTTAGTTTGGATTCTCCTGAAAGCAGAGCCTGAGAAAAAGACTTGCAACCAGATGGCTTATTTAGGAGGTAAAACCAGGAAACAGAGTGAGGGTAGAGTGAGGCAGAAAAAGTAAAACAGTTGATATAAAGACATCGCTGTGGGCAACAAGTGCCCGATTCCACTGGACCCTCCCGAGGAGTACTCAGAATGTCTTCCAGGAGGACTGGAGGCCCGAACATTGATCTATCACATTCTTCTTTAGTTGAGAGTCAAACTGTAGGGGTGTTAACTTCTCTATGCTTCTAGTCATGATTACAGGAGGGCTAATTAGGTTTCTTTAATGTTGGAGAAGTTCTAGGGCCAAAATCAAACAAACTCACCTTGGATGCTTATGGGATAAATCTGATAGCATAAGGGGAAGTCTGAGCTTAAATGGAACTGTCAATGGCAACTATGGCTACAATCAGCGACTGTAAAGAGAAAGGTTATTCTAAAAGCATTTTGGTAAAATACAATGTTCTCACAGAAAGGATTATTGGAAGCATTTTGCATTTTTATTCACAGCATCATCCATTTAAATATCTCACTGTGAACTTTATAACTGCTTCGTATACCTACAAATTTTATAAATTGATTTTGGGGTTATTAATGAAATACACTGACAAGGAAACACAGGCTTGCCAGGATAAAATGTCTAACAATTGATCATTTAAAAACCCTATAAAATGCAAATGCTGACTGTAAGATGTTAAGGAAAAACATGGTTAAAAATAGGTCTTATGGTTGTTTGTATTCTGTTATTTTATTCTGTAATTCTTCACTGGTCAGAACCACTTTTATGTTTTCCTGAATAGCTCCTTCAAATAGGAATGACCACCCAGAAACACATACTGATGCTGATCTGAAAGAAAAGCTCTAATGTTCAGCATCTCTTCATGACCTCAGTGGCAAGCCAGGCTTTTAGCTCTGGCTATTTCTTGCATCTTGAGGAATCTTGATGTGCATTTAAAATCTCTTCTGATGATATATCTTTTATATATTGTTTTATTCAACCAACAGATGTGTATTGCATTGTTGCTGTGTTCCAGGCATCATGCTATGAATTGGGATTACATGGTGACTCCATTGCATGGCCACTATCTTCATAAACCTGTACGCTTCATAGAAGCTGGACGACTTCATGAACCACTTGAGGTTTTACACACACTCTTTATTTGCCTACCTCCTTGGCTGTTCTTGAATAAGACCTTTTTTTTTTTTTCTTTTTTTTCTTTTTTTTTTTTGACGAGATTTGGTAAATTCAGTTTGCCATGAGGAAATTACTTTCTCCATTTGAGATAATATGGTCCTGGTATTTTCCTACTGCAGCAAAGTAACTGAATTTCATGGTGAAGGAATTTGATTTCACTAAGTGTTAGAAGTTGCACAGTCATAGCTATCCAGTTGCTAGAGCAACTTGTAAATATTTACTCTAACCATGACAGCGTCTTTAATATATACCTCGTAAAATGGTGAATGACAAAAATCTTTTACATTCTAGCAAAGAGCTTATTTCAGGAACATGCCACATTAATTTTCTCCATATGTATATGGGCTGTACTCACTACACTAACCAGTGTTGTTTCAAATGCCAGACATGGCCTTGTCCGTACTTACAGCAGAACCTACTCCCCATGAAGAAGCATGCGATGGTCTCCTTTGCCATTCCTTCTTCAGGAAATGCCTTTCCCCCCTGGGCCATCTTTGAAGGAACAGTGGGCACTTTCCTGCCAGGTCCAACCTGAATTTTGAAAAGCATGTTTTCATTTCTATTTAGTGTCTTTTTCGGTACCAGAATATCTCCTAACCGATTGCAGTTGGCTCCATGGCTCTTCACTTAAATTCTAGAGTTTCGGTCTATTTTTATTTCATTACCTGAAAGTCTTCTAAATGAATCTTTTGGATTATGCCATTTGCCTTACCTTTTCCTAAACAACCTGAAATGAAAACTAATTTTCTTTAATGCTTCAGAAACATGTAAATCTCTTTGCTTCAAACTAAATTTAAACTGTAGTAAAGGGTTTTGCCTTAAAATGCCAATAAATTTAAAACTTTCCACAAAATAAAACAGCATGATGTCAGATTTATCTTACCTCCTAATTATTTGTTTAAGAAACATACCCACAAGCTTCAATACATTTTAATAGGCTTCTGAATGCCGTTTTCTTGGTTTACCACATATGCTAAACAACTAACCCAGAACAAGAATAATGGCTTTATTCCTTTAGCTCATTAAGTAAGAAAAATAAAATTGTAAAAGAATTTATGGAGAAAATAAAACCACACTAAGAATTACTTAAAATGTATAATTCACTGTTTGAAGACTTGTTTTTGGCTGGGAATGCTCTTATTTGTCAGTTCTTTGCTTAGCATTTAATTTTCTCAACATTCAGTCATTGAGTCTTTAATTAAACATTTAAGTATCTACTGTTCTGAGTCAGTGTATTAGAAACTATGGCAAAAGTATGATCTCAGCCATCTAGTGGATAGTAATCAGAAATTAAAATTTGATATAATAACTAGATATCCAGTTACTCATCCATTCTTTATTCATTCATTTACTTATTTGGTGCTTTAATTAATATTTTGGAATTTATACTATATTATTACATATTAATAATACAAGAACAAGTAAGACTCAGTTTATAATACCACATAATAGTCTATAGGAAAAAATAGACATAAAACTAAAAAATAAAATAATGTATCTAATATAATAATATGGATATGCACAAGGCATTATGGGGGGGAAAAGAAGGGGAACTTATTTTTTGTGGGAAAGGGTCAGGAAAAGTTTTCTCAATGATACCTGAGGGAAGAGAAAGAAGAACCAGCAAAAGCTTCATAGACAAAGGCCCACACTGAATGTGGATCTTTGAGGAAGATGAGAAATGAATAACTTCCTTGTTAATTTAACATATATTTATTGAGAATTTATAATGTGCTTCACATCACCCTTACTCTCAATGTGGTTACATTTAGGTGAGGCGAAAAGCACTGTAGGAAAGGGTACAGCATGCATAAAAGGACACAAGAATGTTAGCACTTTACCGATTAAGATGCCCCCAAGCTCTGTAACATGAATTGAGAGGAGTTAGGTCTTTCCTTGGATAGGACAGGGCATGTAACTACTGTACACGTGCGTTTTAGTTTGATGACTGGCAGGAGCATAGCGGATGTTTAAAGGGAGTTAAAACTGGAGACATGTCCACTATCAAAAAGTGTACTGTAATATCTAGAAAGAAGATGACAAAAATCTGAAATAAGACAGTATCGCCTGGCCATGGCTCAGTGATTGAGCATCAACCTATGATCCAGGAGGTCGTGGCTTGATTCCTGGTCAGGGCACATGCCGGGGTTGGGTTTGCAAGCTGGATTCCTGGTCAGGGTCCTGCAAGAGGCAGCCAATCAATGATTCTCTCTCATCATTGGTGTTTCCATCTCTCTCCCTCTCCCTTCCTCTCTGAAATCAATAAAAATATATTTTAAAAAAGAAACAAGACAGTATCAACTAGAATATATTAATCCAATAAATATTTACTATGGGCTTGTCTTTTTTCATTGTGTTAGTCACTTTAGAAAAGAGTAGGATATATGACAGTGTGCATGTGCGTGTGCCCATATACATTTTTAGAGTGAAATCATTATAGTTATACGATTAGATATGTCTCCAGCTTTGCTGCAGTAGCAAATGAATTGTGGTTTGGCTTCAGGCTTTAGTTCTGCTCCATGTGTCATCTCATTCTAGGTCCCAGGCTGAGGTAGCAGTCCCTGTCTGTCACCTGCCATGAGAAGGCAGAGGAGATGTGATAGTCCTCAATTCCTACTGTCACACTCCAAACATATACAAACAAACAGCCTCCCTTTAGTCTCACACCCATTTCTGCTGTGCCCTCTCCACATCCCGTCCACAGAAGCAAGGAAGCATGCATGCTGACAGGATCTCGTGATTCCCTTTGAAGCTTCTTGGAAGTGGGGCGCACCACATCTGCTCACATTCCACTGGCTGGGGCAACAGTCCACATGTGTGCATGTATGAATGATACACAGTGATCATCAAACCCATACCATCGGTAATGCATGGGCACTGACCAGTCACAATGGAAGCACTGGAGTGAGGTCCTGGTGGCCCCTTGGTGTGGCTGCTATGGTTACACTATTTGCTGATGTGAGTGAGATACTGGGGGATCCAGAGGTGAGGCTAGAAGAGCTGGGGTGTTGGGGAACTCGAGACTGTGGGGTTTTTTTCAAACAAGAGCAAAGGATTTAGTATTTCAATCATCATTTAAGCTACATTGTGTGAACAGGATGAATATCAGCTTTGTAAGTGTGTGTGCGTGTGTGTGCATGTGTGTGTGTGTGTGTGTGTGTGTGGGCAGTGTTCAGGGATTATTTATGATTTCTAGCTTGAATGATGACTAAGTGAGGCGATATAGAATAGGAAAGAGACAATGCAAGAAAAATGATTAGGAAAAAGATAGTATATTAGATTTGGTTACTCACTAAGTATATATGTATGAACGAAATAGTTCAGTTGTTATTTAGTTATGTCAGTCAGAGTTCATGGGCGAGTTCTTGTTGGACATACACAGGGCACTGCATAATTGTCAGGATATAGACCAAGACAGAAAAGGCAGAAGGCATAAAGAAAAAGACTTACAAATTAAAACATACAATTTATGAATATCAAATGTTTAACAAACCCTATAATAAAAGCCACACATCACTTTAAGAATATACAGGGTGGGGCAAAAGTAGGTTTACAGTTGTATGTGAAACACAATTTATCCTTGTATTATTATTATTTAGTAATAATTGAATTATTTTCCATACAAACAACTGTAAACCTACTTTTGCCCCTTCTGTATTTTATATGGAAGGCAAATTATCTTAATATATAAAGAACTCCAATAAGCAAAACACCATCAACACAACATAAAAAATAGGTAAATATAAATAAAGTAGTTTCCAAATCTATAGGATGATTCCAACTCTCATAATTACATTAATATGACTTTAAAATATTTTACTTATCAAAATGACAAATATAAAATGCTTCTAAATAAACTGCTGAACAGGATAGAGGGAAATGCATGCCACTCTATGATACTGTTGGAAGTGTTAGTTGGTGTAACCTCTTTGGAAACCAATTTGTTAATATCTACAAATAAATAGTAAGTAAAATAATTCAATGAGCAGAATATGTTCTATTTGTTTGCAGATGAAAAGTGTACATATATGGAGACATACAAACATAGCATTTTTTCTGGTAGAATATTCAACAAATGTTTTGTTGTGGTTGGCTCTTTGGAGAGAGACTTGGGATGCTGGTGAAAGTGAGAGTACTTTTACGCTGACATAAACCATTTTGATGTTTAAAGCTTTATCATTTGCTTAGGCTTTTGAAAGCATTTTTAAGAAAAAAATTTACATGAACGAATGCATATAAATATTGATAAAACAGTGCTTATTTATGGACACTTAGAAAAGAATCATACGGATTTATGAAAGCATTTCGGAAGCATCTCTAAAACATCGAGCGATGTTCAAAACAACATTTTTAATGGTTGTTATTTAAAGCTATTAAGAGACAGAAGTAAACATGACGGGCAAGCTGCCTGAATGAAAAGCCCCACTATTTTCAGCACCCTGCAATTCTCGTAATAGCCCCTGAGCGCTCTTTTCTTCCTTCCCTTACAAAGGAACTGCGCAACCTTCGCTAAGTACCTTCATTATTTGCAAAGATACAGTGTAAGTACTTTACGAAACAGATCCGTTGGGTTTACAGTGAGCTATGATGAAATCCTAGAAATGAGTGGCGAATAAAGCTTAAGAGAACTCGGCCTCTGCCTGCCTGCGGCCGCACAGGACCACCCTGCCTGTCTACTCAGTGTTCGCCTTTTTGACACTGTTGTAGCTACAGGCTACGCTCTTGGGTGCAGCTGTGGACATGAAATTGAAACAAGCTAGATGACCTACCAGACCAAGCTCCATAAAACGATGGCATTGACTAAAATTAATCTATTTTCTCAGTCTGTTGCTATCAGGGTTGCCAAGGAAGTCCTTGCAATCTATTAGCCTGAACAAAAGAAGAAAGAAAAAGAAAGAATGAGAAATCTGAAGCTATGTTTCTAAAGTG
This sequence comes from Myotis daubentonii, assembly GCF_963259705.1. NCBI lineage: Eukaryota > Metazoa > Chordata > Mammalia > Chiroptera > Vespertilionidae > Myotis > Myotis daubentonii. The sequence continues at coordinate 12,838,507 of NC_081852.1, forward strand.
AATCTGGTTCTGGAAGAGATTCCCCTCACGATTCCTTTTAGCACTTATTCTCACAATCATTCTATACTGGATTGTTACATACCGTTGAAATATCAACTTGGATTCAGTAGGTGGAGGAATGTTTATGATCAAAGCACTGTGCAAGTAGAAAGTCCTGTCTTACATGGGCATGCCATGAAATATTGTTTAATTCAGCCGTATTATGTGTTCTGACCACCTTCTACTTACCCCTCTGGTGGAGGGATCCCATGCCCTAAATTGTTCAAGGTGGTCAAAGAGATGATACCCAACACTGGGCCGATAAGACTGGCAGCTTTTTAGTCACATGGCTTCACATCCCAGGGAAGGAACACACGAGCATGAACTGGAAGGGACTGTGAGCAGCAGGCTTTGTAGTAACACAAATTTAAGATACCCAAGATTCGCCTGGGAGGCTGTGATTGACGTGAGTAATTTGATGGATTGGCAGGGAGGTGAAACCTACCAGGTTGCTGAGGAAACAGTGAGGAGCAGGTGGGGTGCAGCTAATCTGGCTGATGGGGGCAGATAGCAGGTTGGGGAGCCTTTCCCATTGGGTGGGCATATATAGTAACCACAGGGGAATATGCAGTTAGGACTTTGGCACCCTGTGAGGTTTCATCATATCAATGCAGCCCTTGAAATTTTAGATTTTATGGCTTAAATGTTTATAATAATAATTTCCTAACACGGTCTGAGGGAAATAAATAAAATAGATATGTGAAATACTAAGTAAAATGAAATGTGTTTTAAACTATTTCTTCTTGTAAACTTTATTAGAAAAACTTTAAATTTTAATTCTTAGTTTATATTTATGACATCTCATTTGCATAATGATTTGTTAATAAGACGTATAGAATATACTTTAAATCTTAGTCATAGGTTTACCTTTTCTACACTCTTTGCCATAAATGAAGAGGGCAGCACATGTAGCATTGCTGCATATACTGGCTCTTCTCCATGGGACTAAATTGAAAAACAATTGTGTGGGTTGTGCAAGTGGTAGTATAAAAAGAGAACTGGACCAAAGAAGTCAAGATAGTGATGGCTAAAATGTTCAAGAGTCCCCAAGACCACTCTTGGTCTCAATAATTTGATGGATTCAAAGAACTCAGAAAAGCCGTTATACTTACGGTTATGTTTTTCTACACCCAAACTGACTACACTCGGCCAAGGAAATGGAACACAAGGCAGGGACTCGGAGTTACCTGGTATGATCCCCCGCTTGTCCTCTCCCTGTGGACTTGTGTGGATGGCACCTATTTCTCCAGCAACAACATCTGAAAATACGCATGAATATTGCCAACAAGGGAAGCTCACGCCAGCTTTGGTGTTCAAAGTGTTTACAGGGGCTTGATCATATACATATGGATGACCACCTGCATGGCCCGCCTTAGTGTCCAGCCCTTTCAGAGACTGAGCTGATAAGTGTTCCGAGGCTTTCACCAGAAATCATATCGTAACATTGACAGTTTGCATGTTCCAAAGCCCCCAGACAAACGAAGATGTCTTTTGAGGCAAGGACATCTCAAGGGCTTAGAGATCACTGCCCAGGAGCCAAGGGCAGAGACCACGCTTCTCTGTGGCAAGGGTCATTTCAGCCACTGGGGTCCTCTTTCTAGCTCTAACACTAATCACCATCTTTGATAGCACTGAGCATGGGTTTCCTCACCTGTAAATTAAGAGACCTGGTCTAGATTAGTGGTTTTAACACCAGATTTTGAGGAGAAATAGGGGTTGTTTTAGAATTAACTGAGATATTATTCAGAGAAAGAGGAAACTACTGGGAATCTGTCCCAGTCAAAACAATTAAAAGCAATTTATACCGTGGACTTTTACCTACAGTTTAATAGGAAGAAAATGCTCTTCCAATCACTGAGAAGTAAAAACACAAAACAAAAAAACACAGACAAACCCTGGAAATACATAGTTTTGAAGGTTCCTTCCAACTCTAGTGTGGGAGAGTAATATGGTTTTAAGAAAAGATAACCTCTTATTCAATAATTATTTGGAAACTGCATTTCAATATAAGAGTTTGAAAATACAAATATATTTCCAGTTCTAAAGTAATTAAGGCTACTTCTAATTTCTTTCAGAGCTGTATATGATTATCTACCAATATGATATTGGTAATAACATTGATTGGTGGTAGTTTGTGTAACATAAATTGCTCTAAATTCTCTATAGGTATTATCTCGACCCCTACTACATGACTTATTTTTCTATTTTACAGAGGAGTATTTGGTTTTTAAGTAGATAAGAATCCTCTGTAATCAAAGTGCAGTAAACAAACATGAGTATTGAATGCTCCTGTCAGAGAAATACTGTATCCTAGTAACGTATTAGAAACATTGAAACGCGTTTTAACTGGATACTTTGGCATAAAGGATCAGAAGACAGAAAAGAATTGAAATATTATCTGTTCCAACCCCATTCATGCAACTATTTCAGTGGAGAAGTTAGAGCTAGACCCTTGCTCTATCAGCTCTTGAGTGTCTTTCACTAATTCAGATAACTTAAAGTCTGAAGATGTTTTATTTGTAAACTCAAAAGATTTTGACATATTTCTCTTAATCAGAATTTCAAGTTACCTTATCAAGATTAAACAGATGACAAATTACTGGATTCAAAATTTGAAAGATAGCCTAAGGATGTCTCATCTAGGAACTTAATTGACTTGGGTGTTAGTTTCAGCTCTGAAACTGATGAATTCTGTGACTTTGGGTACAACCTAAAAACCCTTTTCTCATCAATTGTTCATGTGTCTAATGAGAAGATGTAGCTGAGTCCTCTGGCCTATGCAGTGGTTAGGGTTGGTTGCTTGGTCTTTTATAGTCTAGCTAAGTGTTAGACATTTGCAACTAAAAAGAAAAAAATTCCAGGATGGATTTTTCCCCCCTTATTTTGTTATAAATGATTTTGGTGCATCTTAATCACTTGTCAGCAATTGCTTCACAAAAGGCAGCTGGGTAGGTTCGAGGTCTGCTAGACCTCTTCTAGCATAATTCTGCATATTTTATGCAGTTCTCAAGTTCCTCTGATTCTGTCATAAAGATCAATAGGACTGTATAAAAGGCTCAGCATTTGTTTTCCAATTAATTTGACCTTTAAACACGACAAGCACACTCCCCACCTTTTGCCACTTCTATTGGGTTACCAGCTCTAAAGGTCTGTATGTGCCGCTGCTGCCAGTGATGACTAAGAAACTGCTGTGTGGTCCCAAGGCCATCCGTGCGAAGTTCCTGTGCAAGCAGTGTGTGCTGTGCCATCATTTCGTGCCATGCTCCTTCGTGTCAATCGTGTTCGGTTCCGTAGCCTCTGGAAGTCTGGAGTGAGAGCAGGGGATGCCTGTGGTGTAACCTGATCTGGTGGTGCTATGACAGAAACATACCCGTTATGTTTTACAAAATGGATGCTCTCACGGTAATAAGGTAACATCCTTGTTTGTAAGCAGATGGGATTGTACATATGGATCAAATCACTAGTTAACTTTTAATCTGCAAAGTGCATTACCCATTCCAAACCCTCTCCAATAAATAAAATTTAACTTAAAACATGAGTGTAAGAAAGGAGCATGCTCAAGTAAGAAGAATGCTTCTTTGGAAGCAAAATAGCTACAGCCATCTCTGAATATATTAGTTCTTACTCAATAAACTCCCACAATTCTGTGTGAAAGTTGCAATTGGTAACCGATACTTTAATTTCAACCAAGTTGTTCCACTTTAGCAAGAAGCTCTGCATGTTTTCCAAGCTGTATTATTAAAAGCTTATATTTCAGTAAAAATCACAGCAATAATTAAAATGCATAGCTCATTTTGGGTTCATTTTGAGATTTTTCAACCAACCTGAAGGAAAATAAACCAATTAGGAAGACATGTGGGTAAACGGCATCTCAGGAGCTGGCAAGTAGGAATGTGGACCCTTAGCATTTCCATGGTTTCTGGTAGTTCTCAGAAAGCGCTATTGTCAGGTAGGCAACACTTACCCCCTTAAATGGATTAGTGTCTCTCAACCTAGGGTAAGTCTTTCCGTCAACTGTGCAAATTAAAATAAATACAAATGCCCAAGTCCCATCACAGGTGCCTTGTTTTAATTGATGTGTTACTGGGGTCTAGACATTGACATTATTGGAAGTTTTACAGGTGACTGGTGTATTGTTAGGATTCAGAACACCTAACTAGATGTACTTATTATGATCAAATTTCCACTTTCCCCAGTATGCAGTAAGCAACAAATTATACCTTCTATTTCCCTAGAGTCTGGAAATTATGTTGCCATAATTATGTCACCAGGTAATTTATATGTTGCATGTGGGCTTCTAGAGCATATTGATAGAATAATATAAAATATTTTCATAATGTCTCTCTAAAAATGTCATAGAAATGTTAACGTTCTCAAGTATCCTTGGACACTAATGGATGCTTTCTTTCTTAAACTTTCCTCCTCAAGGATCTTGTATTGGATTCTACAAATTCAGAATAGAAAAAAACACACACAAATAAAACAAAATCAGAAGGGGAGAGGCATAAAATAATTTTCATCAAGTAGATGGTTTTAGTGGTATATTGTATAATTAAATTTTTATAACAAGCTTTGGAGTTTAGGGACAGAGCAGGAACCGAGGGAGTAATGAGCAGGAAGGGGAGATACAGCAGCCTCACAGAGTGTTCAGAGCTAGTGGAACACGGGAGAAAGCCATTCTGTTGAATAAATAAATAAATTAGTGGATGGATGAATGAACCGTAGGCCTGGAGACTTGGACAGACAGGAAAATGTTAGATTATCGAAGCTCTGAGATGTCGAGCTAGACCTGTGCCTCCAGGTTGATGTGAGCCAGTGGAACTGGAACTGGGAAATGTGAAGTTAGAAGGGATGTCGCCTTCATGATGGGTCTCTCTATGCAGCACAGTGATGGACTGGAAAGGAAGGGTGGGAGACAGGTGCTGAAGTCTTTGAGGAAAATTAAGGAATGTCCCATGTAATGGAACAGAGACATTAATATGGAGCATGACAACGACTTCAAAAGGAGTGCCATTGACCAGTGGCCCAAAGAGGCACATTGCACAGAGGAGGAAGTACCAGAAGCATCACCGCATAATAGAATAAAAACAGGTTGTTAACTGTAAAGGGCAAACCATGTGTGCTATGTGGGCACTTGCTAAGAAGCTCATATTTAAACTAATGAAGTGAAGTAGGTTTATTTCTTTTAACACTGATAAGATGATTCTTTAATTAAGAATAATAAAGATGGCAGCTATTTTAATTAGTGATCTTATGAAATATCAAGCAAAGCAGAGACAGACCAATAGAATAGGCTGACAGCTGTCAGGTGGGGGGAAATGCGGGGCTGGGTGAGGGGAGGGCAGTAGGATTAAGAAAAAAGGGGGGGAATAAAAACTCATGGACATGGACAACAGCGTAGGGATTGCTAGGAGGTTGGAGGGAGGTAGAGAAGGGTAAAGGGGGGATAAATGGTGATGGAAGGAGACTTGATGGGGTGGTGAACTCACAATACAGTGTGCAGATGATGTGTTGTGGAATTGTGCACCTGAAACCTGTATAATTGTTTTGCCCCAATAAATTCAATAAAAACGTAAAACAAAAAATATAAAATAAAAAAGTAATTAGAGAAAAATTTAGTTTTCTCTTTTGTATGACATGAATAAAGTCCATCTTTCATAGAAACCTGGAATGACAGCTTTCACAAACCAAAAGTTTCAAGGAAAGGGTGGTTTACACTCAGGAGGGTCATGATGAGAACAGTGGTACGAGGCAGGTGCGAATACAAGATCATGTATGAAGATTGGTCATACTGTCTTTGTAAATAATTCTGGACGTCAAACCTCAGATACAGGGTCATAGGCCAGAGCAACATTTATATTTGTAAGAAGTAAAGCTGTAAACCAGCGTACTTATTATAAACCAGCTTCCTTAAGTAACGCCATTTCCGTTGCTCAAGCAGAGGTCGTTCTCTGGGTTGATAAAGGGAGAGGGGCAAGGAAAGTGCAGCAATTTTTACAGTCTAATACACTCCTCACTTCCACTTTGACTTTTTTTTTCATGCCAAGAGAATCACACTGACATCCATTCACCGAAAACTGAAACCTTTTATTCAGCTGCCTCGCCAGGCTTCCGGCTCCTTCCACATCCCCGCAGGCCTGTGCTCATAAGTGCCCTGCTGTCCCACTCCCTGCAGGGCAACCCCTGTCCTACGGAAACTGGATTTCTGCCCGAGCTCTTTGTACCCATCTGCGGAAGTGGGAAAATTATTCTTTCCTTATTCAGGTATAGTAAGAATTAAAGGAGAGAATAGATGCTAGTATTGCTGATCCTACTAGGTTATGCTTATTAAGCACATACTATTGCCAGAAAAGAGTGATAGATTTGGGAAATAAGGCCCGTGCTCTTCATTCCAAAACCTTCTCTAACTGGGCTCAGGCAGACCAGTTGCTTCTAAACCTGCTGGCTAATGATCAATTGCTCACCTGCACTGTCGGTGTTCAGTGTATGATGGGGTGGAGGCGTGTCACTGCGTAAGCATTGTCTCCGTGAGGTTGTTCACTGTGGCTGTCCTCTGGGCTGTGGCCCAGAATATTATTACTTTTTATTAATGTTGTAGCCATGCCATCGAACATGGGCCCTCCATCCCCAAATTGGTTTGAATAGCAAGACTAATGATACCACATACACACCAAAATGTATGAAAAACTTTATGTAAATAATTACATAATGAGGCTCTATGGAGCGAGCAGGGCAGCCCTGCAGAGCTTGTCTGAATATGGTTTTAAACTAAAATGAAAGGAGACAGCTTGGGGTTTGCGATGGTTGGGGCGTGGGCCTGGGCTGAATGTTGCCACATGGGAGGGGGTTTGTGTGACTTAAATGCTCACCAATGCTGCATGAGGCTGCACCAAGGCTGCTGTATCTGGTCGGCCAGATGTGGGGCACAAAGGGAAGAGGAGGATGCGAGGCTTTAGGGTGTTAGCAAACATTCATTGCAACAAGATGCTCACTTTCTGACTAAATCCGTTCTATCCCTTTCCACTACAATCTGACTGTAGCCTATGACTGCGTTTCTGCAGAGCTCCTGCATCTGAGAGTATAATTCCATAGAAACACTTCATTGTCTAGATTGGCCCTTGGGTCATAGGTCTCCTTGGCATGTATATTTCCATTTGCAACTCAATGGAAGCATTAGCAAAGCTTGTGTTCTCATGGAAGTTTTCAGTGGTGTTTGAGCAGGAGAGAGACGAAATCAAAAGAGCATTAAAAGGTTATGTTTATGACAAGATTCAGGAAAGGAGTGTCTAGTGCTTAGGAGACCTGGTAGAGATCTACTGACAACTTCTGCAAGCCTTGGATGAGTCGTATACCGGTATATTTATTAGGAAGAAAAGGTTTAATGAGCGAGGCCAAGTGACCAAGAGTAACTCTGGTTAGAGCTTACTTCTCTTCAGAAAAACTAGATTTCCTTTTCCCACAGTGATTTAGACTGTGCATTCAAAGTCGTTCTCTCTGAGATGACCAAATAAATATTAAAATAGGAAGCACACTGTCCATCCTGTGTGGTGTGGAAGCCTGGCACCCCTGCGGCAGGAATTTGGCAGATTTCCTACAAAATATATTGCTGATGAGACTGGATAGTAAGAAACAAAGAAACAAAAACGAACTGTCTGTAATTAGCACATGTAAGGGGCCGTTTCACCCAGGGTATGCAGGAATGGAAGGAACAGAAGAATATGGTAAATTCTTTCTTTTAGCCCATCTTAGCCCTTTGATGAGAGATGGCAGTAGAAGAAATGTAGAGATGGCAGGATGTAGAAGAAAAGGTAAATTGTGGAACAGTTGGTGAGGGGGAAATTTCAAAGGCTTTGAGAAGTATGTTATTAGCATTCAAAGTCTTTGGTTCCTTAATTCCTCTCAAACTTTTATTGATGTGAATGCATGTCAAGAAAGGTAGGGATACTAAGAGTGTAGGACCTTAAGGATGATGCCATATGAGTGAGAATCCATGACATTTATTGAAAATGTATGTGAATTCCCTGTCCTAATTTTTATTTTATTTCTTCTTTAATTTTCTCTCACCATTATTTATCCTCCCTATACCCCTTCTCCTTTTGGTGGAAAGCCTGTGTTCTTGCCAGGATATGCATGGATTCCTAGAAGCACAGCCTCATGTGGTCACCTCCAGTCCTGCTTTCCTGTGTCTGTGAATTCTGAACCACGCATCTCTTTCTCTATGCTACAACCCAAAGGAAGAATGTGGAATAATGTCCTTGATTTCCTTATAACACATTCACTGTGGGACCTTGTAGGTAGCAGATTTTAGCAAAGCTTCAATGGAACAGAAAGGGATTAGATGGCAGAAATTGACACCCATGCTTTTAAACATTTTCCTGTTCTAAAATTTTCAGGTGCTGATGCTTCTTGTGAAGTTTCTTTGTAGTACTTGTCCCCTCTCTCTCCATCCTTCTCAGCTGACTTCTCTCACTTCTTTGCTCTCCCACACAGCAAAAAGCCATTTTTTTTAAGCTAAGAAACTTAGTTATTTACTTGTTTTGACACACTCTATGGACCTCACCTTTTACATTCACAGTATAATTTCAAGGTATTTTGCTAATAAAATGGCTAATAACTTGAGAGGTGTTTATGATCCTCTTAGGAGCAGAAACAACTGAAAGCACCTGTGGTGGGGGTGGGGTGGGCTAGAAGAGGTCAATGGGGGGGGGGGAAGGAGGACATATATAATACTTTCAACAATAAAGATTAAAGTAATAAGTAAATAAAAGAGCATATTTTAAAGATATCTGGCGCAGATTCAAGTCCTTTTAAACAATAGATAGGCTTAGTAGAGGCTATATCATAGTAAAATCTCTAGACATATCAACATTCTCCTTCTCACTCTGATTTACACTAAAATCTATAAAGTATAACCTGCTAAATCTTTGACTCAATCCATTTCAAATCAGAATTACATATAGATTTCATATTATAAAGAACAGAGGTAAAACCATATTTACTCTACTTACCCCAAGAAACTTAAGAAAAAATGCATTTTCAGTGATATTTGAGAAGACATATGACTTAAGGAATGAAGGGGAAAATCTAAGATGAGGAAAAGTAGGTTTATGAAAAGTAGGTTTATGATGAGAACATTGTTAGAAAAATGTGTATTTTTTTCCTGCATAACTTTGGGTTAAAGAGGAAATCAAAATTGAAATTCAAAACTAGGTACAAAAATAATAATTCTAACATTTTAGGCATATGGTCAAAGTTGACTAAGGCAAAAACATAGGTTCCAAGTTTGACTCTGATGATTAAAACATATCAATAGAAGTGATTAAATCAAGAGAAGCAATTTGGGAAGTGGTGTGGTGGAGCATGCTAGGTGTTGCCTAATATTCACTCTCTCCTTTTTTCCAATAATAATAAACCCCTTATTGTTGCAGAGCGTAGGTTGCCTAGAGTAAAGTCTACTTATTGCTAACATCTTTGCAGCTAAATGTGACTAGATAGCAGAGGTGGTTCGTGCAGCTTCCAAGAAATTTTTTTAAAGGGCATTCTTTATCTTCCTTTCCTGTTCCTTTTAATTGGCTGACATGCAGCCATCATAGCTGGAATTGCAGCAGGCATCTTATCCTGTGAAGTGTTGGGATTGGAAGTCATGCATAGCAGAGGAACAAAGGAGAAGGAAAACAAATTCCTGACCTGGTGCCTTGCCAATCAGCTCTGCAGCCGCAACCTCTGTCAAAAAGAAACAGAGCCAGACTTTTGTAAGCCAACAAGACAGATATTATTCAGGTACTGCAGTAAAAGAGGGAGACTGCGATGACAATTGAAATCAAATCCAATCTGGGAAGAAATGACTGGAGTTTTAAGGGGAAAATGAGGAATTAGAGAGAAGGAATGAGGGGTCTTGAACAGAATCAGGAGAGCAGAGAAATTACAGAAGTTGGGGGAGGTTGATTTTTGAGATCTGTTAGGTAAGGAAGGTATTGGATCTGTATTTGCAGGCTTAGTTGGAACAAACAGTAAGTTCTTTCAGCAGCCTGCAACTTTCCCAGCAGGAACTTAACAGATCTGGCTCAGTCCAGGAACACAGCCGTGAGCTGCTTAAAATCATGCTAGTCTTTGTTCAGGTGTCTACTGTGGGGGTTTTGTGCTGAGAGTTCGTAGTTCTCATAGGCCAAGAAGAGGGCTCAGAGGAGTGTCATTAAAGTTTCGCCAAAGAGAGAGTGTTACCTCAGACTTTGAATATGAAAATGAAATTAATTTCCAAGTTATTTAATGCTATCTTGTGTTTGTTGAGCTTAAGTATTACTAACTGTAATGAATACAGATTCTTTTCTTTGAAATAGATTATAGTAAACATTGATGATGGAATATATAATAGCAGAGGTCAGGCAGAGAGTTAGTATTTGATGCCAAAGCTTAGAAAACAAATCAGGACAGGAAGACAAACCTGGATGATATTGACAAATCTATGAAGTTGAGTTTCTTAGCAAAGGACAAGAATAAGTGGGGGAAAGAAAACAGCCAAAGATAAACCTAGAGGCATGCCTACTTTTGGTCACATGTCTTAAATTAGTTTTCTAAGATTGGTGATGGGTTTATATTGCTTTATTTAATTATTTATTTTGTATTTATTTATTTTTCTCCTCCGCTTTACTTAGATATAATTGACAATTAAAAATATATATATGTTTAATTTATACAACTTGATAATTTGATATATATAGTGAAGTAATCACAATAAGCTAATTCTATCTATCATCTTATAGTATTCATTTTACTTTTTTTGTGGTGAGAACACTTATAATTTACTCTCTTAGCAAATTTCAATTATACAATACAGTAATGTTAACTACAGTACATTAGATCAATATCTCCCCATGCCCAATTTTGTCCCCATAGCCCTGGTAACCACCATTCTATTTACTTCTACAATCTTTTAATCTCTCAGAAGAGAACGGGTTTATGTGCAAAAGATGTAGAGAATGTCTGATAAACACATTTAAGTGGGAGAATACTATCTTATTTTCTTCTCAAACCAATGCTTCCTACTTAACAGGTGAAAAGCTCACTTCTTGTTTTTCATTTTCCCCACCCGTTGTTAACTAACTTGAAGATTCTTCAAAGACTCTACTTGCTGTGAAACATACTGTATTTTCTGGTTCTTTTCATTTCTAAGTGCTTCTAATTACTGTTTGCCATCAATATCATCCACTTGTGCTTATGTGTAAAGTGATCATCCAAAAGGGAAAGTAGTTTTTATTGCAATGTAAAAACCCTCATCATTTGGAAAACCTTTGTATTAACGTCCTGGGATACTCAAAGATGAAGCTTTATTTTAACATTACATTGTGTATTCCTCTCAAATATCATATTAAATTTATCTTTTATGGGCATTATTGTAGTCGATGAATTTAACAATATTAAGTTTACCTAAGATTAGCAGTACAGGAAGAAAAAAACCCCGGATACTTTTTAATTGAAACGTATGTCTTCATATGAATTTTCCCCCAAGAGAGTGAAGGAATAATAAGAGTATATATTGAGGATTCTTGGAATAAAACTAACAAATAAACAACAACTCTACAGCAATAGGGTTAACACCTTTTCTAACATCCTTGACTCTTGATACTGTTAATTTCTACAGTGTTCAAAGCCTATCCTCTACTTCAGAATGGAATTATCAGCCTTTTGAGAAAAATTTGGGATTCTTCTCTATGACTGTCCCCTTACTTGCTTTGTTTTGGGTTCACTCAGCGAGCTAGACCACCAACTCAGAATTTAAATTGAAGAGCCTTTATTAAGCTGGCCAGCTGACTACAGTTACAGCACCCTGCCGGAGCAGAGGCCGAACTGCAGTACCGACTACAGGAGTTACATTTTATTATTCAATTCTGTGGAGGCCCAGAGAAAAATGTGTCTTTCTAATTCTGGGCCCCCTAATATGGAAGAAACTCTCTTTATTTATACTTTTTCCAGTCCTTTGTCTCCCAAATTTGGAATGAGGTTTCCAGGCCTTCTGAGAAAGAAGGCTTGCATTCTGGGAAGGGGCCATGAGACCATATCTCAAGGCCTGGCCTGATGTCAGTACCTTCCTATCTATGTGTTTTAGGAATAGACAGCACAGCATGACCCGTCTGGCCGAAGCGCCAGATATGCAGCCCAGCACAGCTTCATGAAGTCTCTAAAGAGATATACTAAGGAATAAAATAATTTTTTTGACATGAAGTTTAGGAAAGAGATATTGCCCATATGGTTATTGGGCTATTGTCAATAATCCTAAATGTTTCTATTCAGTTTAGTTCAGTCCATTGCAATTGAACCCAACCCAATCCAATCCAATCTAATTAAACTCATAGCTTTTGGATATTAACAATATGTTAAAACTATGCTAGACTCTAGAAATACAGATAAGACCCCTGTGTCTGAGTACATTAAAAAGGAACATAAATAAATTCATGGAAGCAAATTATTGCAATTAATACTGGATATAGGGCAACATGACAACAAACACAGCAAGCAATTGGCAGGTTTATAGAGAGAATGTGACTTAGGGAAGATACACTGAAGAAATGATGCCTGAGTAAAATTGGATACTTAAAATTATTAATAAGACAGGAGGTGGTAAATCGGGGCAAATATGTGGGAGTATAAAAGAGCATGTTACATTACTATTTTTTACAATTAACAGTTTGTCTACTTTAAAATAAATTACTTTTAAGAGTAAAAAACTAACATGTGGCATTTATAAAAGCTATAAGTATTGAGTATAGCTTAACAGAGAGATAATATGTGGAAGACAGTAGGTGAAGATGTTAAAAAAAAAGGAGAGAAAAGTCAGATTATTTATTCCATGATAAAGAATTTACCCTAACATAAATACAATTGAGGATTTTAAGTAGGAAAATAACAGTTGAGATTTCTGATTTTAAAATATGTTCCTGATATCATTGGAGAATTAGGTATTAGGAGAGTGGAAGAGATGAAGTTATGTGGAAAGAGTAGTTAAGAGGTTCGAGCTGCTATCATTGGCTGCATGTAAAGACCACAGTGGAGACTGATATTAGTGTAAAGGTGCTCAAAGAATAAAGTTCTGAATTCATGTTATGTCAATAGGAATGGAGAAGGAGAAAAAGATTTGAGACACATTAAAGAGGCAGATTAAGAGAATTGATGGCTGAAGGGATGTGGAAAATGAGAGAGGCAATGTCTGGGATGATAATGCTTTGTATTGGGAAAAACACAACATTCAGTTCATTATAGAATGCAGCAGAGTGAGCATTGGCCTTTGGAGAATAAAAAATATAGAAATGTAAGAAACTCATGGGCGCCATGATTTACTCATATGAGTTCCTTGCAGTATCCTAATGTCATAAAAAATAAGTTAGAGAATTATTGTATCAGGTAATTTATGATGGATTATATTGTGTCATGTATTCTCTGAATTTTTACAAGAACATATGAAAAATCATGGGATTGTTTAACATAGTTGATCATGGTTTCTAATACATACCTTATGGTTGACATAAACAAATAAATTTTCTTGCAAGAGATTTAACTTTGACATTTATTAGCTTTTAAACACAAATATAAACTCAAAGCATTATATTCATGGTACATGAATTTGCTCTTTTAATGATATATTATTAAGGGCTTGGCACATGTAAATGACTGGTGGCATTCTAAATATAAGCATAGTAATGAGGACTTGTGGAAAGATTTGTAGATGTTTATATTGATGCACCAGTGTTAGAGTTTTTCAATGGAATCTAGCAACATATGTTTCTTAAGTCAGCTTCCTTTAACAGATTGGGAAATGGAATTGTATGCAATAAGCTTATTGGGTAGTGCTTTGGGAAGAATACCTGTGATGGACTAAAGGAAGGAACAGTGGGCAGAGGAAGAAGTTGGGCTGTGATGCAGACTCAAGAGAATCTTCAGTTGATTCCATGGAGAGCTTTTGAGTTTATCAAAATTTGTAGTTGTCCTGAATTGAAGCAATGGATATGGGTTGCCTGGGGAGGAATTAACCTTGATTGAAGCAGCTCATTTTGTCCATAGGCAATTTCTGGAGAGGACTGAGCTGTGAGGCATATGCAACCAACATGACTGGCAGCTGGAGGAATGCGTGTCTTGGTCCTATATGGGAGACCTGGGTGGCATATCATGACATCCTTAACATTCCATTCTTTGTGGCACTTGGTTTCATGTATCTATCTATATAAAAGGCTAATATGCTAAGTGTCCTTCCCTCTGTCTAGGTAATGACTTCACGTAGCAACACTCGGCTTCCTCTCCCTAGTGACAACTAGCCTCCTTGCAGTTTCTTCAGCCCAGGAAACACTTTACACTGTAACCAAATGTCTGTGAAGCATTTTCCTGTGCCTCACCTCATTTTATCCTCACAGCAGTCCTCGAGTAGGTAGATAGGAGACTCGGTGGAATACTATTTTTTTTCATTAGCCGGAAAATGGACATTTAGAAAGTTTAGAAACTTGACCCTATTGAAAAGAAGTAAGAAATGGTAGACCTTGAAAATTACTTCAGGTTTTCTCACTGCACAGAATATAGTCAAACACTGCTGCAGTTAAATATTTTACCCTTTGTTCTCCCTTTGTGATCTGCAATAATAATCTACTTCGTGTTGATATTTACTGCCGAGTTGCTGACAATTACCTGAAAGAGAAGTTGGGGTGCTTCACTGGGCTGAGAAAAGTTTAGCTAAATCAGAAAGCAGGTTTAATTAAGCATGTTTGTTCTATATCTATAAAAGGCTAAGTTGACTTGCACATGCGCCATACATATAAAGCTCTCACTGGCACCAATCACACGGGTGTGTTTTGATCTGTCATTGTCTATCGTGAATTTGGTTGACACTTCTATTATAGAGAAAGGGTGAATAGCAATATTAAAATAGTTTTCTAATTAATGTCCTTTCAATGTGCATGAATTCGTGCACCAGGCCACTAGTCCTATCTAATAAAAGAGCAATATGTAAATTAACCATCACTCTGCGACAAAGATGGTGGTGACCATAGTGGCCGGGGTGGGACACTGGCAGTGTCACCCTGGTGATGCGAGCCCAGCGTTCCCACCACAGCCAAGCAGCGGGAGGGGATGAGCCCTGGCCACACGGTGGTAGGGGAGATGCCTCGGGCCAGAGGCCAGGGCAAGGGACGCTGAGCTCACAGTGACGCAAGCCCAGCATCCCCACCCCGGCTGCGTGGCAGGAGGGGAGGGGCCTTGGGCCGGAGGCTGGGGTGAGGGATGCTGGCATCGTTGCAGGCTGGGCTGAGAGGCCCCCCCACCCCCCATGCACAAATTTTGTGCACTGGGCCTCTAGTGTTATATAATATGCTCACTGCAGCTGGGAACAGGTATTCTAGGGAAACCTAAAAAAAGTTTAGAGGAATGAGCTACAGTCTCCATCACTGTAATTGGTCTTGGGGATATAACTAATACTCATCTTTTATTTCCTCTACAGCTCATCTAGATTCCCTTCACCCTTGGCAATGAAGTTGTGGAGGCTTAAGAGGCTTGCCTGATTGAGTAACCCAGACCTTCGTTCCTCTGATCTCCCAGGTGCTATAATCTGATTAAACTGCTATATTTGTCTATTCACCATCACAATTAAGCAAGAAAGTGGACCACCTGATAGCCAAATGTATTCTTTCCTTCCACAATTGGTATGAAAACGCATATCTCCTCTGGATGATTAGGATCAATTACATCTGCCAGGATGGTGACTGCTTTCCTGTGCTGATGGTCTCTTGGCAAAAGGAGCCCAAAGTTATGGCACCTCTAGCTTAAAGTTTATGGGACTTTGTTGTGTCCCTGGTGTAATAATTTCTCTTCTAGAACCCAAATTTATTCTAGACCAGGGGTGGGCAAACTTTTTGACTCAAGGGCCACAATGGGTTCTTAAACTGGACCGGAGGGCCGGAACAAAAGCATGGATGGAGTGTTTTTGTGAACTAATATAAATTCAAAGTAAACATCATTACATAAAAGGGTACAGTCTTTTTTTTCAATAGTTTTATTCATTTCAAATGGGCCAGATCCGGCCCGTGGGCCGTAGTTTGCCCATGGCTGTTCTAGACTATATAATCCAGAGTTGGAGGATGGAAAGCACAAATTCCCTAAGTAAAACTATAGGAGTGATGGTAAGTGCTGCCTATGGTCCTCAATTCTGGCACCTATATAGTCTGTCTTTAGTGAAAACAGCACCACATAATAGTTGATTCAGGGTTAATTTTGCATCCTCTTAGATGTTATCTTGAACTCACAGGTTATCAGCTCCAAAATGTCCCCTCAGCTGAATCTTCTAAAGATTGTTTCCATGCTCAAATAATACCTCATTTTGGGGTGGTGTGACACATAATAGAAAAATATGACTCATCCATTCCATGTGATCCAAATTAACTCCCTCTCTTATTAATTGTACTACAGTTCCCTTCTGACTGCATAGTACTTAGGAGTGTATATTTCATTCCATTATTTAGGTATTTGTATATCCATTCCTTAGTATATTGTATAATATATGACCATGACAACTACTGTCATATATTTTACAATATACTAAGGAATGGATACTATGACATATGGTGAAAAGTAAGAAATGTAACAAATAATATTTACTAAAGTGGGAAATGAAGCAACCATTTTTCTGTCATATACTACATTCAAAGAATGGCTTGTAGGGATTTACATACATGGCACATACTTCTTACAAGCAACTTATGTGTTGAGTATCATTGCCTTCTTTTCCTAAAGAAAAACTGAAAGTTTTCTTAGCTAAACAAAGACCCGAAGTCATGGAATCAGTTATTACTAAACTCCAAGGAAGAGACAATGCACAAGCCCACTCAACTCCACCCGCCCTCCCCTCACATACCCTCTCTGAGGAGGAGTGCAGCTCTAAATTCATCAAACCCACTGGCCCACAGTATAAGGAGAAGCTATTGAATTAGTCTGTACCTTTTCCAAAGAATTGTACTCACCTGGTGTTTTGGCTGACGTGGGCCCAAAGCAATCTATAGATTCAGCACAATCCCTATTAAAATACCACCAGTATATTTCACAGATCTAGAGCAAGCACTCCAAAATTTAAATAGAACCAAAATAAGAATAGCCACAACAATCTCGGGAAAGAAGAACAAAGGTGGAGGCATCTCGATACAGGATATCAAACTATATTACAAAGCCATTGTAATCAAAACAACCTGGTACTGGCACAAGAACAGGCATATAAATCAATGAAACAGAACAGAAAACCCAGAAATTGACCCATTATAGTCGATTAATGTTCGACAAAAGAGGCAAGAGCATATTATAAAGACTGTCTTTTCAATAAATGGTGCTGTGAAAATTGGACAGGTACATGCAAAAAAAAAAAAAATGAAACTAGACCACCAACTTACACCATACACAAGAATACACTAAAAATGGATGACTTAAATATAAATCACAAAACCATAAAAATTCTAAAAGAAAACATAGGCAATAAAATCTCAGACAGCTCAGGTAGCAGAATTTTTACATATACATCTCCTAGGGCAAGAGAAACAAAGGAAAAAATAAACAAATGGGACTATATCAAACTGAAAATCTTCTGCACGGCAAATGATACCATCCTGAAAATGAAAAGGAAACCCACTATATGGGAGAACATATTTGACAATGATACATCTGATAAGGGGTTAATTTCCAAAATATATAAAGAACTCATAAAATGCAACAAAAGGAAGACAAACAATCCAACTAAAAATGGGCAAAGGATCTGAATAGACACTTCTCCAAAGGCAACGTACAACAAGAGACATAAGAAAAAATGCTCACCATCAGAAATCATCCAAGAGATGCAAATTAAAACCTCAATGAGGTATCATCTCACACCTGCCAGAACGACTAACATCAATAAATCAACAAACAACAAGTGCTGGCAAGGATGTAGGGAAAAGGGAACCCTAGTCCACTGCTGGTTGGAATGCAGACTGGTGCAGCCACTATTGAAAACAGTATGGGGTTTCCTCAAAAAATTAAAAATGGAACTGTGTTTGACCCAGTGATGCCACCCTGGGAATATATCCTGAGAACCCAGAAACACCAATCAGAAAGAATATATGCACCTCTATGTGCATAGCAGCATTATTTACAAATAGCTATGATCTGGAAACAACCTAAGTGCCCATCAGTAGATGAGTGGATACAAAAGCTGTGGTTCATTTACTCAACGGAATGCTATGTGGCTATTTAAAAAAAAGGATCTCTTATCCTTTGTGATAGCATGGATGAACCTGGAGATTATTATGCTGAGCAAAATAAGCCAGTTAGAGAAAGACAAGTTTCATATGATCTCACTTATATGTGGAATCTAATGAACAAAATAAACTGGTAAACAAAATAGGTCCAGAGCATGGATGCATGGGACAGGATGACAGAACTAAGAAGGAAGGGGTGGAGGGGCATGGGAAGAGATTAACCAAATAATGTATATGCATAGATGTATAGCCAATGAACACAGAAAGTAGTGTGGTGAAAGCCTGGGTTGCAATGGGCCGGGTGGCGGGGGGGCAAAGGGAGAAAAATGGGGAACATATGTAATACTGTCAACAGTAAAAATAAATTAAAAAAAAAGAGGATGTGAGGCAAGCAGCTTTAATCTTCCTCAAAGCACAGGAGCAAACTATCCTGTTCTTGCTTGTCCCATCCTGGCTGTCTCACTGTTGAGTTTGTATTATTGGGCTTTTCCCTACATTGCAGGGCCATGCCCACTATTGGCCTGGCCTTGGAGGTGAAGGCAATTGGACCAGAGTCAGTTCAAGGCAATGCTGGGAGGTACAGCTCAGATGAAAAGAGGCTGCAGAGTCCAGCCTAGTTCAGCAGAGTTCTAAATTGCAGTTTGGGGTCAAAGCCAGATAAGTAATACACCGTTCCTTTGTTTTTCTTTGTTTCTATGCATATTTTTTCCTTGGAGATCTAGACAGAAAAAGCCTTATATTGAAAGCAGGATTTAGATATTTTAGGAACTGTTTTCCAAAAACAACACTACATCCTTACTACAGAGGAGAGGTTTAATTGTAACTGATATTTATTTGTAAATTTTGTGAGATTTTTCTTTCTGAATACTTATGGAATTATATTATTTCTTTTGCATTTAATTTTTAATATATATATATATATATATAAACTTTTCCTGTTCAAAAATTTCACTCACTATTAGCTGTGTCCTTTGATTATAGATCAGAGAAGTTTTATTTTCTCTAATTTTTTTCTCAATTTTTTACATATTATATATTTGGTTTATCTCCATCTTTCTCTTTTTTTTCCTATGTGTATTTGTTGCATATATTTTAAAAGTTTAATTGGAAGAATATCCAGAACTTTTATTCTAATTTATAGATTTACTCTTCCGGTTTTCCAGTCTGGGAAGCTGCCTCCATCGTAATAATACAGTAGTTGTGATTTTAATCCCTCTCATGGCTTTCTGGGTTTCACTTTTTATTCTTTACTTTTTGTGATTTTTTTATCTTTCATAAAAGAAATTTGCTATGGAATTTTGCAATTTGGTTAATAATTCAAATGGGAGATATCTTAAGGTTTTTTCCCCCATCCTTAACTTTCATTCAACAGCATCCTTAAAGTCTCTTGCAAAGGTTTTAAGATTGTGTCTATATACGTCAATATTTCTACTAGACAACACAAATAACAAGCATGAACATATAGACAATGAGTTCGTTATACCATATTCGTAGCTAGTTCAAAATCAATGAAAAACTTGAGATTTTATCATTGCATGCTGTCTAATTAACCTGTACGACTAATAGCATTTAGGTAGGACTGGTGTGAAAATTTGACACTTGAACTAGGATAATGAATGGATCATATTAATGAAAAGACTCAGAAACGTATCCTAAGATGAAAGTTTGAAGGAACTGTCAAAATCTGACATGGCTCCCAGGAAGGTGATTAAGTCTACTATTCCTGTGTTGCCCTAAGAAATAGAAATTCAGATGGTACAATCCAAAAAGTAAATTTAAAAAATCTATAGCATGTCAATCAAGAACAGTATAGTCAGCAGAAGCCGCATGAACATAAGAGATATGCAGGAGAATCCAAGCATGGGCACGGGGGCACGGGAACTGACTCCAATGACCATCAATGTTCCTGCTAATCATGAGCTTCTATGATTCTTCTTTTCCTCTCTTCCTCAGTTGGAGGACCACATTTCATGGGTCTGGTATGGAAAACAAAGATGAAGAGACTTTGAGATACAAAGTTTTGTTTTTTGTTTTTCAAAATTGTGTGCTGATTAAAATATAATTTTATAACCGATGAAGAGTCCATACAAACTCCATACATTAGTGTTTATAGATTATTTTATTCATAATTTTCAAAATTTGGAAGCAATAGCTGAATGGATAAAGAACCTTTGGGCCCTGGCCAGTATGACTCAGTTGGTTGGGTGTTATCCCATGCACCAAAAGGTTGCCCATTCACTTTCCTGTCAGGGCACATGCCCAGGTTGTGGGCTCAATCCACAGTAAGGGGCATGCAGGAGGCAGCCAACTGATGGATTGATGGATTGATTTCTCTCTCACATCGAAGTTTCTCCTTCTCTCTCCATCTCCCTTCCTCTCTCTCTAAAAGTCAATTTTTTAAAATGAAAGAAACTTTGGTACCACCATATAATGGAATGTTATTCAGGGATAAAAAGAAATGAGTTATTGAGCCACAAAATACGTGGATGAATCTTAAAAGCATATTACTAAGTAAAAAGAAGCCTACTTGAAAAGATTACATACTTTATGATTCACACTATATGGCACTCTGGGAAAGGCAAAACTATGGAGATAGGAAAAAGATCAGTGTTTGCCAGAGCAGGGGCAGGGAGAGATGAGGGGTATCGAGGGGCAAAGAAGTGGAGCCCCGGGGATTTTTAGGACAGTGTAGCTACTCTGTGTGATGCAGTGATGATGAACACATGTTATTACACACGTAGCAAAGCTCAGAGAATATAAAACATAAAAGGTGAATCATAATGTAAACTATGGATTTAGTTAATAATGTATAAACATTGGTCCATCAGTTGTAAGAAACGTACTACATCAATGGAAGATGTTGCTAATAGGGGAAACTGAGTGCTGAGATGGAAGGAGTATCCGGGAACTTTCTGCTCTATTTTTCTGTAAACCTAAAAAAGCTCTAAATGTAAAGTCTATTAATTTAAAAATATGTACAGCTACTTAAATATTTCATAAATGGGAGAGGGACCTTTAAAGCAATACAATGCATTATTAAGTGGAAGCTTTGCTTTAAAAATGAAAAGACAAAATACTCTATTATTTTGAATGCTTTTTATTCTTCTCTCTTAACTGAATAGTCATAGGATCAATTTCTACTGGTGATCATTGCTGCTTTTTTCAGGTTCAATCTTATACAAGTTTGTTTTGTGGTCTGCCATATTCAGTACAGTTAGCCAGGATTATATGCTTTTTTATTGAGATGTGTGGTATAGCTGACTTTATCACTTTTTTAAAATATAAGGCTCCAGGGCATTTTTTGTTTTCTCTTCAATTTAGATTTTATTTTCATGTGAGAAATTCTTAATGGATGCAATCTATATCCAGTCTATTATTTTACACACACACACACACACACACACACACACACACACACACACATGCATGTGTACACACTATATACACTGGCACATATGCACACATATATTGGCCCTGGAGTCATCCATGAATTACTTAGAAACTGCATGACTGCCTAATAGATGCTCTGTGGGCTTCTTTCGGAAGTATTTTTAATTGTGCACTTGAGTCTCTCTGAGGCACGACTTTCTAAATGCTGGGAATCTGCTTCTCTCACTCCAGCTAACTCATGGGTGGAAGTAGTGATTGGAAATAATTCATTCTTTAAAATTATGCAATGCAATTGGGAGAATTTGTACAGTTGGCAAATTGGTGTTCTTACCTGTTATTTTGTCTTCTCCTATGGTGGCCAACATGGGATACACTATTTTTAACCTTTTGCCTTTGGGTATAGAATCTGATGATATTTAGAATTCAATTCAGCACAAGTCAGATTCAAACCTGAAATTTCTCTGTTTCCTTGGAAACCTAAAAGGTAATTCCTTCTAAAATGGAGGCTTGAAGCTTTTGGCATGGGTGTATTGTACCTAACTCTAGGCCCAGGCTTAAAAACTTGGACAAGTCTCTCACTTTTGAGGGTGGTGGGAAGTGCTCTCTCCTGATAACGCTCAGCTGCCCAGAACTGTCTCAGTTCTCGATACAAACTGGGAGACTCACTGAATTTACTTTGTAATTTTATAGCTTAATTAAACCTAACACAAACATCAATAGGAAATTGTCTATGTATATAATTTTTCACTTTAGAAAAAGGTGCTATTCCTTGGAAGGATAGCTCAAGGGCTTAATACATGTAAAAGAAAGTAGGATATTCTTAATATCTTACTTTGTAAGTAAGTGTTCTAGATATTGATTTTGTTTATGTGAGTGTCCTATAACTTTAGAGTCTGTTAGAAGCATGTGGAAGGCTTGTTCCAACAGACTGCTGAGCCCTGCCCCAAAATGTCTGATTCCCTGTGCCTGGCTGGAGTCTGAGAATTTCCGTTTGGGACAATTTCTCAGGTGTTGTTGATGCTACTAACCCAGGAGCCACATTATGAGAACCACACGTCCCCATGCACTCTTTCCTCACAAGTGAGACATTTGATTTGAGATTCATTCTTTACTCTGCATCACATTAGTTGGTCTTGGATAAATAACTTAATGCATCTGAACTTTAGTTACGTCTTTCAGTAAATGGTGAAGATAATGCTCTGACCTGCAAATAGTCCCTTGGATCTCCTTGGAACATCCTGATAAATTCATTCTTATTTCCTAACAGCAAGAGTTGAGCATATGTTGCGTTTTACAGATCAAAGAAATTTTAGTGATGGATAAGGCACAGGCCTCCTCGTGTAGGAATTCCTGGTCCTCCCGAATTGAGAGATAATTGCAGCCCAGTGACGTCTTATTTACACCCTGAATGGCACTGGAGTATATTAGATGGCTATATGATGTACAGTGGCTTTACGGTGGGGGCGATTTGGTGGAGATTAGATCACCTAGCTTAGCACCTACAATGGGGGACCTTCCTTACACCCTTACTTCCTCCGACAGTAGCAGCCTGTGACCCTTTACCAATTTGTGCACCAGGAGAGAACTGAATTTTTTCTCTCCAGGGGAAGCTCTTGTGGTCTACCTATCTTGAATTCACAAGGTACTGAATACTTTGAACAGGATATTGCTCATGGTTCTTTGTTAAAACAAAAGACTTTATTGAGATATAATTCACACACATGTAAGTCACTCACTTAAATTACATGTAATTCAGTGGTTTTTGTATATTTGCAGAGTGATGTATACATCACAATATAAATATAGAGCATTTTCATCAGGTTGAGAAGAAACTCCATACCTCTTAGCAGTCACTCCTTGTTCACCACACTCCCCACCCCAGGAAACCACTAATTTACTTTCTGTCTCTAAAGATCTGCCTATTCTGGACATGTGAAAAAGATTTTTATTGATTTTGATTTTTTTTTAGAGAGAGAGAGGAAGGGAGAGGAACACACAGAGAGAAACATTGATGTGAGAGTGAAACATTGATGGGCTGCCTCCTGCACATTCCACCAGGGATGGAGCCCACAACCCAGTCATGTGCCCTGACCTGGAATCAAACTATCAAACCGGCAACTTTTCAGTGCAAAGGATGACACCCAAGCCACCAGCCCACCAGGGCTATACTGAACATTTTATATGAACAGAGAAACATACAATATTGGGCTTCCGTGATGGGTTTCCTCTGCTTAGCACAATGTTTTCAATGTTCATTCATGTATAGCAGGTATCTTTATTATTTACTAGAGGCTCGGTGCACAAAAATTTGTGCACTGGCGGGGGGGTAGGGGTCGGGGGGTTGTCGTTCAGCCCCACTTGTGCCCTCTCGCAGTCTGGGACCCCTTAGGAGAAAATGACGTGCTGGCTTAGGCCCGCTCCCAGGTGGCAGAGGGCAGGCCCAATCCCTAGGTGCAGCCCCTGGTTGGGCTCAGAGCAGGGCCAATTGGGGAGTTGGGGCGCCACCCCCTGTCATGCACAAAGCAGGGCGGATCGGAAGGTTGCGATGCCACCCTCAGTCACGCTCAGGGTAGGGTTGATTGGGGGGTTGGGGCACCGCCCCCTGTCACACTCAAGGCAGGGTCGATGGGGAGGTTGTGGCACCACTCCTGTCACTCACAGAGCAGGGCCGATCAGGGGGTTGGGGCGCCTTCCCCTGTCACGAACAGAGCAGGGCGGATAGGGAGCTTGTGGCCTCTCCCCCTGTCACACACAGAGCCGCAGGGTGATCAGGGGGTTTGGGCGCTGCCCCCTGTCATGCTGCTCCAGGGGCCAGGAGGCCTCGCTGCTCAGCTGATCCCGGTGCTGGGAGGCATATTACCCTTTTACTATATAGGATAGAGACCTAGTGCACGGGTGGGGGCTGGCTGGTTTGCCCTGAAGGGTGTCCTGGATCAGGTTGGGGGTCCCGCTTGGGTGCCTGGCCAGCCTGGATGAGGTGATGATGGCTATTTGCAGCTGGTCACACCCCCTTCAGCGTGAGGGTTCCCACTGGGGTGCCTGGCCAGTCTGGGTGAGGAGCTGAGGGCCGTTTTCAGGCTGGCGGGCGACTGAAGCTCCCAACCTCTCCTTTTCTTCTTTTTTTTTATTCTGGGATTTATTTACCTTCTATGGCTGTCACTGGAGCTGAGAATCGGCTTTAGCTCTGAGGCTCGGCTCCAGCTCTGAGACCTCGTCTGCTGATCTGGGTTTGTTTGGCTTCTATAATTGAAACACTGTTTCAGCTCCAGCTCTGAGGCCGGCTGGCTGAAAGCAGGTTTCTGGAGATTGTTGAGCTTCTATAATTGCAACATTGTTTCTTAGAGTGCAAGCTCAGAGACCGGCAGTGGCAGGCGGGGAACCTTGGCTTTCTCCGTCACTGGAGCAAGCAAGCCTCCTGTTCACTTCAGCTGCCTGGCTGCCGGCCGCCATCTTGGTTGGCAGTTAATTTGCATATCTCGCTGATTAGCCAATGGGAAGGATAGCGAAGTTATGTTAATTACCATGTTTCTCTATTATTAGATAGGATTAATATTCCATTGTACAAATAGACCACATTTCGTTTATCCATTCATCAGTTAATGGGCATTTGAGTTGTTTAAGCAGTTTGGCAATTATGAATACTGCTATGAATTTGAGCAAACACATTTGCGTGCTTTTATTTCTTTTCTAGGAGTGGAATTACTGGGTGATATAGTATTCTACATTTAACATTTTATAGAACTGCTTTATTTAAAATTCCCACTAGCAATGAATGAGGATTCTAATAATTGTCCTCGTAATGGGTGTGAAGTGGTATCTCATTGTGGTTTGATTTTTATTTCCCTAAAGAATAATGATGTTGAGTGTTATTTCATGTGCTAATAGCCATTTGTATATCTTTTTCAGAGAAATGTCTACTCAAATCCACTGTAAATGTTTGAGTCGTCTTTTCATTATTGAGTTGTAGGAGTTCTTTATACATTCTAGATACAAGTCTCTCTTCAGATAATATGATTTGCAGTTATTTTTCCCATTCTGTGGATTTTCTTTCCACTTTATCGACTTGTCACGGTAGAGCATGGATGCTATTGGTAACAGCACGAGAGGGACAGACATCCACTCCTCAAGACCCCCCATTCTTTGCACCAACTCCCAAGTACCCCCACCCCTTCACAGAGTGGAGGCTTCATAAAAAACTGATTTCTTTATTCTTACCAAAGTAATGCATAGTCTTTGGGAAAAAATACAAAAGTATATAGAATGACAGTTGAATTTCTTATCTTGCAACCTGTACCTGCAACCAACTCTGTTTGTATATACAGACATGCCTTATTAACCAGAGAATGACATTTCTTCTATATTGTCTTGTGATTTGGGGACTTAATAATTATCTCATGCATACTTTACATGGCAATAAGTACATCTTATGTATCATTATGTGTTTTGCAATTATTTTTTATCAATGTATATTTTAAGACCTTTTTTGTCACAGAAGTTTAAGTTGTCATATTAATAAGACATAAATGCTTTCAGTGTCATTATA
The DNA here is from genome assembly GCF_963259705.1 of Myotis daubentonii. Taxonomy (NCBI): domain Eukaryota; kingdom Metazoa; phylum Chordata; class Mammalia; order Chiroptera; family Vespertilionidae; genus Myotis; species Myotis daubentonii. The sequence goes on from NC_081852.1 coordinate 12,864,730, forward strand.
ATTTTAAGTCTTCCAAAAATTGATATTATTGGATTTTTTGGGGGTATTACTGTATATATATATATATATATATATATATATATATATATATATATAACTTTTTTCACTTTTGCCAGTTGTTTTTCAGGAAGTTTGACATTTTACTTTTAAATTGTACAAAATGTTAATATACAAAATCTATTGTCATTTCAGCCACTAGGAATGTCTCACGTTCTGCTATTTTCTTTCAGTGCAATTAGAGTATGTCACAGGATATCTGACCTAGGTTGGGAGCGGAGGGTGGGGCTCTTATCTTGAGACAGTTGAAGTTTGAAGGACAAGCCCCATTTCACTGGCAGTGTTATTCCCAGCATCACAGTGCCAGAATTAATGTGGACTCCCTGTTGCAAGTACATAACAATGTTGAGCAAGAAGAACAACAACAACAATAACAAAACAAAGATGACGGACGTTAAAAGAAAGTTGTGGAATCCCTGTGGCAGATAAAGCGGGAGCCTAAAAGCCTGCCTGTGACTTGCTGCAGCAAGGATCTGCGGAACCATCAGCAGTGCGTGGTGTCTGGGGATTTACCACTTACAAGACTGAAACATGTGCCATTGGGTCTTGACAGTGACAGAGACCTTGAAGGGAGGCTGAATCAACTAAAGGCAAAGTGATAGGGCAGCTTGGCTCTGTCCTGGAACTCTAGGTGACTAGAGACACCGGAATTGAGACAGAATTGAAATATCAACAAGCTGCTCGAATCCTTGAGGTGGTGAAAGTACTGTGAAATTATTCTAAACAATAACACAAATAACAATGCAAAAAATACACATTCACACACACTTGACAACTGGCAGGGGGAAATTAAAAACCACTGTAGGAACTTTGTCATAATAGAAGACAATATTAGAGTCCCAGGAGGAGATCAGGATTAGAAAGGAGATCAAAATTTAAAATGCCATAATGTGGGTAACTAGAGCCATTTGAAAGGCACAATAAAGTAAATATCTTTAAAGGATTTACTGGATAAAGCAAGGTATTAGAAAAAATGAAAAAATATAAGAATAGACATATTTTAAAAGAAATCAAATAAAACTTCCAGAAATATAATTATAACCCTTGATATAAAAAGTCAATGAATTTTAGATAGCAGATTGAACACATTTAAAGAGTGATTCAATAAACTGAAAGATAGAATGCAGCTCATAAATGGAGAAAGAAAATAGGAGAGGTATAAAGAAAAGAAAGTGAAGATATCTAAGAATCAATCTAGCACACCTACAAAGCTATCATAGAGAAAACTAAGAATTTTATAAAGTACATAAAAGAAGGCCTATTTTTTTGTTAGTCACCAACTGAGGATATTTTTCCATTGATTTTTAGGGAGAGCAGAAGGGAGAATGGGGGTGGGGAGAGAGAAACATTGATGTGAGAGAGACACAGCAATTGGTTGCCTTCAGCACATGCTCTGACCAGGACCGGGATGAACCTGCAACCCAGGTACATGCCCTTGACCAGGAATCAAACCACGATGCTTTAGTGCAAGACCAATGCTCTAACCACTTAGCACACCAGTCAGAGCAGAAGGTCTATCTTAATAAAGAGATATCTTATTCCATGGATGAAAGACTCAATATCACAAAAGATGTTACATCTCAGGTGCAAACACACATCTAATTTGTTTCTCACAGAGCTTAACAGAATAATCTTATAGTCAGATAGAGGAGTAACATTAATCAAGTTTTTAGAGCAGAATTATGTAGGAGACAAGAGTAAATTGGTATATCAGGTATCCAAATATGTTATAAAGCTGTAGTAATCAGGACAGTGTGATATAGGCAAATGAGTGGGTTTATAGGTCAGCAGCCCAGGAGAAAGCCCTTAAGGGGAATTTGGTATGTAATAACTCATCCTATCTAATAATAGAGAAACATGGTAATTAACCATAACTTCGCTACCCTTCCCATTGGCTAATCAGCGAGATATGCAAATTAACTGCCAACCAAGATGGCGGCCGGCAGCCAGGCAGCTGAAGTGAACAGGAGGCTTGTTTGCTCCAGTGATGGAGGAAGCCAAGGTTCCCCTCCTGCCACTGCTGGCCTCTGAGCTTGCACTCTAAGAAACAATGTTGCAATTATAGAAGCTAAACAATCCCCATGTTTTCAGCAAGTCAGCCAAGCTGGAGTTGCAATAGTGTTTCAATTATAGAAGGTAAATAAATCCCAGAGACCTGCTTTCAGCAGCCGAGGTCTCAGAGCTGGAGCCGACCCTCAGAGCTAAAGCCGGCTCTCAGTTCCAGTGACAGCCATAGAAGGTAAATAAATCCCAGAATAAAAAAAAAAGAAAAAAAGGAGAGGTTGGGAGCTTCAGTCACCTGCCAGCCTGAAAATGGCCCTCAGCCCATCACCCAAACTGGCCAGGCACCCCAGTGGGGACCCCCACCCTGAAAGGGGTGTGACCAGCTGCAAACAGCCATCATCCCCTCATCCAGGCTGGCCAGACACCAAAGCGGGACCCCCACCCTGATCAAGGACACCCTTCAGGGCAAACCAGCCGGCCCCCACCCGTGCACCAGGCCTCTATCCTATATAGTAAAAGGGTAATATGCAAACTGACCCTAACAGCAGAATGACTGGGAATGACTGGTCACTATGACACACACTGACCACCAGCGGGCAGATGCTCAATGCAGGAGCTGCCCTCTGGTGGTCAGGGCGCTCTCACATGGGAGGAGCTCTGCTCAGCCACAAGCAAGGCTGATGGCTGCCAGTACAGCGGTGGTGGTGGGAGCCACTCCTACCTCCTCAGCAGCACTAAGGATGTCCGACTGCAGCTTAGGACTGCTCCCCGCTGGCAAGTGGACATCCCCCTAGGGCTGCCGGACTGCCAGAGGGATGTCTGATTGCCAGCTTAGGCCCAATCCACTGGGGACTGGGCCTAAGCCAGCAGGTGGTCATCCCCTGAGGGGTCCCAGACTGTGAGAAGGCACAGGCCGGGCTGAGGGACACCCCCCCCCCCCCCCAGCGCACAAATTTTTGTGCACTGGGCCTCTAGTAGTTTATAAACAGTAAAGTAATGATTGACTACTCCGATGGCTGGCAACTTTCTTCTTAAAGGACCAGATTATAACTAGTTTAGGTATTGCAGGACCATGTAGTGTCTGTCATAACTACTCAGCTCTGCTGTTGAAGCATAAAATTAGCCCAATACATTGTGTGAACAAATGCACAGGGCTGCATTCAGGTCAAACTTTATTTGCAATACAGGCAGCTGGCCCATTGACCATTGTTTGCCAAACTCTGGTCTGTTTAATAAATTGCTTTCAGATACTTGACTATTTGTTTTGGAAAATTATGAGATTAGATCACCTCACCCTGTACATAGACTAGTGCTCTAAATATGAAAAGGAAACCTTTAGAAAGCTTAGATAAAAACATAGTAGAGTGTCATGGTAGTATAAGTTTTCTTAGAAAAACACACAAAAAAGTAAAATGTTGATAAATTTGGCATTGCATTTAAAAATTTTCTATGTGTCCAAATACATGCATGAGCTGTTTTAAAATTGGCTATGGTTTGGAAGATGGAATTTGCAGCATGCATAAACAGCCAAAAATTAGTTAAGTAATTGCTTATACAAAAAATTAATTGAAAAGAATATATACACCTGTATGTTCATTGCAATGTTATTCACAAGCTATGGAAGCAAACCGAGTGGCCATCAATACACATTAGATAAAAAAGCTATGGTACTTAAATACAATAGAATATTACTTGGCCATAAAAAAACCAAAATCTTAATATTTGCAAGAATATGAATGTTCCTAGAGCAGTGGTTCTCAACCTTCCTAATGCTGCAACCCTTTAATACAGTTCCTCATGTTGTGGTGACCCCCAATTTCATTGTTACAAATTGAACATAATTAAAGCATAGTGATTAATCACAAAAGCAATATGTGATTATAGATGTGTTTTCTGATGGTCTTAGGCGACCCCTGTGAAAGGGTCATTTGACCCCCAAAGGGGTCGCGATCCACAGGTTGAGAACCGCTGCCTAGAGGTTATTATCCTAAGTAAATACTAGCTGTACTGGTTAATAATGGCGGATTTTGTAATAAAAAAAAACACACGATAATTTCAAGAGAAACATCAAAAGTGCTTTATTAGAAGTAATGTCCATCACTAGATACACATTTCCCCCATCTTTCAGGTAATTTGTGGATACCACCACAATAGAACTTTTCTTGCTTTGAGGCAAACCATTCAGGGACCAAATTTTCCACTTCTTTGTACGTTTTGAAGTGCTTCTCAGAAAGTGCGTGTGCCATCGATCAGAACAAGTGGTAATTTGAAGGAGCAAGGTCTGGTGAATATGGCAGGTGGGTTAATACTTCCCAGGCAAGATCCTTTCGTGTGTCTTTAACTGGTTTTGAAGTGTGTGATGGTGCGTTATCATGAAGAAAAATTACTTTGCCGTGTCTTCTGGCACATTCTGGTCATTTCACAATCAAAGTGTGATTGTTTGTTGTCAGTAGTGATCAGTATTAACAGTTTTACCTGGTTTTAGAAGCTCATAATACACCACACCTTCCTGATCCCACCAAAGGTAGAACATTGTCTTCTTTCCTAAGTGATTTGGCCTTGCAGTCGATGTTGATGGTTGACCTGGATCAACCCATGATTTTGTGCATTTGGGATTCTCAAAATAAATCCACTTTTCATTGCCAATCATAATTCGATGCATAAAAGACTTTCTTTGGTACCATCGAAGCAACATTTTACTGATGATTTTTCAGTTTTCCATTTGTCTTTCCTTCAGTTGATGTGGCACCATTTTCCTTCCTTTAAAATCTTTCCCATTGCTTGTAAACAATCGGAAATTGTTTGCTGAGCAACATTTAATCTTTCTGCAAATTGTTTTTGAGTTTGACATGCATCTTCATCCAATAATGCTTGTAATTGTTGGTCTTCAAACCTTTTCGGTTGACCTGGAAATCTTTGTCTTTCACATCAAAATCATCACCTGTAAAGCATTTAAACTAGCATTCACAAGTATCTTGAGATGGAGCATGTTCACCATAAGCTTCTCCAAGTATACGATAACTTTTTCTTCAAAATAAAGTAATGAATTAAAACTTCCCGCAAATGCTCTTTTTTTGGGCACGAAATTCAACATTTTTTAGCGTAAACATATCTATGATTGCCGGGAGCCGGTCCATCCTTGCTGTTTCAAGGGACCTGGCATATATGGCATACGGTTCTTAATATGTTTGCTCACCTTCTTGGCGCTGTGTTTTAACCAAAGTCACCTCTCCGAGAAAGGTTGAATCCCCAGGTAGGGATTTTCCCCTGAAGTTAGGGAGGGAATAAAACCCCTCAACTAAGTGCCAGGCGGGTAATTAATCCCTTTAACTACGAACAATCATGCTTAAACTACATAATCTTTTCTCCCTGGAATGGAGATAAGAAACGCCCTAACCTTTGTAATAGAGATTGATAGGATTGAATCAACTGGTATAAATACAGTTGTAACAAGACAGAAACACTCAGAGCTTAGAACAGAATCAAGAAGACAGAACTCAGAACACAGAACTAAGGACACAGGGCTTGGAAGACAGGACCAAGAGAGACAGAGCCTAGGCACAGAACCTACACAGAACGTTCTCTAGAGACAGAAGAACTTTGCTGGCGAGAGCATGCTGGAGGATCCTGGACAGGGACTGGCCTCGGAGCCTGGAGGCGGAGCCTGGCAAGAGATCAACTGAACACTGTCTCCATGCCCTTCCTTCTTCGCCGACTCCGTCCACACCTTTGGGGACCCCTGGACCCGCTGGGGCTGGACCCCGGCATATGGCGCCCGAACAGGGACCCCTAAGTAAGCGCCCCGCACTCGGGACGGATCGGACTCCACCGTAGGAAGAGGGTGGATAGTCTTCGCCGACTCCGTCCACACCTTTGGGAATGCCTGGAACAGGATTCCCTTAGGTAAGCCCCCACCTCATTGAGAACCCCACACTCGGGACGGATCAGACTCCACCGTAGGAAGAGGGTGGATAGTCTTCGCCGACTCCGTCCACACCTTTGGGAACCCCTGGAACAGGATTCCCTTAGGTAAGCCCCCCCATTGAGAACCCCCACACTCAGGACGGATAGGACTCCACCAGGGTGCTACAGACCCCCCTATAAAGGATAAGTAGGGTAAGAAGGTGGATAGTACAGAACTTAGATTGAGAAGATGTGCCATACTGAGTCCAAAGAAAGAAGACTCTGTATTGATCTTTAGATTAAGAAGATGTGCCATACTGAGTCTAAAGAAAAAAGACTCTGTATTGATCTTTTAACATATGTGCTTGCTAGCAGAGGAATTAAGGTTACTCCCAGTCAGACAGAACGTTTTATACAAGAAGTATGTCCATGCTTTTCTGAGGAAGGAAAGGTAAATGTAATGGCATGGGAGAAGGTAGGCTCAAGGAGCCTTAACCCCACTGCAGCCTTTCTACCCTGGGAAAGTGCAGGATTGGCAAGCTCTCCCTGGGATGATAGATCAGGACTCAGGTAATAGCAGAAAGCGCCAATCCTACTCTTAAAATGGATACAAGAGAGCATTCCAGGTTTTTCTTTTTAATTCTTGCTTTTAAAAAATAAAAAAGGGGGAATTTGCCGGGAGCCGGTCCATCCTTGCTGTTTCAAGGGACCTGGCATATATGGCATACGGTTCTTAATATGTTTGCTCACCTTCTTGGCGCTGTGTTTTAACCAAAGTCACCTCTCCGAGAAAGGTTGAATCCCCAGGTAGGGATTTTCCCCTGAAGTTAGGGAGGGAATAAAACCCCTCAACTAAGTGCCAGGCGGGTACTTAATCCCTTTAACTACGAACAATCATGCTTAAACTACATAATCTTTTCTCCCTGGAATGGAGATAAGAAACGCCCTAACCTTTGTAATAGAGATTGATAGGATTGAATCAACTGGTATAAATACAGTTGTAACAAGACAGAAACTCTCAGAACTTAGAACAGAATCAAGAAGACAGAACCTACACGGAGCCTGGAGACAGAAGAACTTCGCTGGATAGAGCATGCCGGAGGATCCTGGAGAGGGACTGGCCTCGGAGCCTAGAGACAGAGCCTAGCAGGAGAACATGGCAAGGGATCCTGGACTGAACTTGACTACAGAGATTGGCAGGAGAACCTGACTGGAACCTGGACACTGAACCTGACTGGAGAGCCTGGACAGAACCTGGCTGGAGAACCTAGCGAGGGAACATGGCTACAGAACCTCGCTGGAGATCCGAAGCAGAACCTCTCTGGAGATCCAGACCAGAACTTGGCAGGAGATCCGGGCTAGAGGTCCTGGCTAGGCTGCTGATCAACTGAACGCTGTCTCCGTGCCCTTCCTTCTTCGCCGACTCCGTCCACACCTTTGGGGACCCCTGGACCCGCTGGGGTTGGACCCCGGCATATGATGTTAACATCTTCAGCAAATTTGACATATGAAGTTTTGAAGCTTGCTGTCAATACAACAAAATAGCATACATATCAAATTGCATATATATCAACATATGTGTAACTCCATCTATTGAAAAAAGTTGGCATTATTAACTGGTATACCTAGTAAGTCAGTCAGAGAAAAATAAATACCATATGACTTTACTTATATGTGGGATCTAAAGAACAATATAAACAAACAAACAACGGAAACAGACTCATGGTGGCCAGAGGGGAGGGGGGTTGATGGGCTGGGTAAAAAAACATGAAGGAACTGGAAGAACAGATTGGTAATTACCGAATAGCCAGAGGGATATACAGCATAGGAAATATAGTCCATAATATGTAATATTATATATAGTGCCAGGAATATTGGGCACTTTTTAAAGTAGATAAGTGTCTATCCACTATGCTGTACACCTAAAACTAATACAAAATAATATTGAATGTAACTGTAATTGAAAAATAAGTTTTTTAAAATAAAAAGTGAAGAAAAAATGCTTATAGAATACTTACAGTTCAATACAACAAACTAGCCAAAAGAAAATTCGAATGGGCAAACAGCTTGAATCCATTTAAGAAGACGAAATGCAAATGACTAATACTCATGAAAATATGGTCAATCGTGTAATCAGGTAAGTGCAATTTTAAATGTGATGTCCCTTTTCGTAGCCATCAATATCACAGATATGAAGATGTGGAAAGTGAAACATTGCTGCTTTAAGTGTAAGTTCCTACAGCCATATTTGAAAGCAATTTGCCAGTCTTCAGTAATGTTGAAAATGTGCATACACTAATCTCCATTAATTTTCAGTATATACTCAGGAGAAACGCATACATGCATGCATATGGAGATATACAAGGATTTTACTGCGGCATTGTCAATAGTAGAAATAAAAGGAAAGCAAAACAATAAATATTCATCAACAGAGGAAAGATTAATACTTCTAGTGAGTACATTAATGAGTACATTATTTGCACACATATTGATATTTGTCTATCATAATATAACAGAGTGAAATCTTGCAGGATTATAAGTATAATCATATTATATTTATGTAACATTGGGAAATGCAAAAAGAAATGCAATATATTACTGTTTTAGTCAGAGAGAGAGAGATAGAGAGAGAGTAAGAGAGAGAGAGAGATAACAAATGTATAATAAATATATATGGATTTATGGAGTTGGCTGGAAAGGATAACCACAAATTTTAGGATAATGGATGCCTCTTGGAAAGAAAAGAGAAGAATGGAATTGGAAACAGTTTCTATGAACATTAATTGTAACTTTAATATTTTATTTTCTTAGGAGTGACATTAAGCATTTTTGACAATGATACCTTTATTATATGAGTGGTGGCATCATATCTTATTTTTGTACTTATTTCCATACTTGAATAATTTAATAATTTTTAAACAGAAAGGAGAAAAAAGTATCTACATGTGTCTACACTTATGCATATATATTCATGTATATATATGTGTGTTTATGCAAATGCACACACACACATACACAGATGAAATGAGTGGGGATGTGATAGAGTTTAAATTATTCAAGCAAAAGTGTGCAAAGGATATAAAGAAACTGAGAAATTTCAAGGCTGCTAGTACAACATAAATATCAGTAGGTAATAGATCGGGCAGACCATTGTTAAGCAACAGAGAATTCCATTGAAGGTTTTAACATAGAGGTGAAAAAGAAGGTGGTTTTAATAAATTCTATTTTCAAAGACCCTGCACAATGCAGCATAGACAATGCACCGGGGGTCATTCATGAACATTGTGGGTCAACCTCTTAGAGATCTATTCCAGTAGCCCCAAGAAGAAGCAATAGCAGCTTATAGCCGTGCAGGGCATAACATCAGCAGGACTTTGAAATAAATTGGGGGAAGAAAATGAAAGTATCAAAATGCTTCAGAATACTTGGCCTATGCTCTGCCATTAGTCAAAGGCTACAGGAGAAAGTGAAGTTCACAATTTGGGTTTGAATATATTCAGTTTAATGTGAACTTGAGACATGAAAATGGAAATGGCAGGTCATCCTGGAGCTCAGGGGAGCAGTTTAGGTTGGAGGTGGAGAATTATGCATATTTTGGTAATTGAAATCATGGACTAATATTGTGTAGTCTAGGCGAGCATACAGTCGGAGGAAAATGGCCCTGATCTTTAACCTGGAAGAAGCTCAATTTCAAATGTCAATGTGACGAAGAGGTGCATGGAAATAAGTCTGAGAAGTTGCCAGGGGGTTAGGACGAAAATCTGGATCCAGACACCTCAGTAATGTAAAAAGAAGACAATGAATGCTGCAAGGAAAAGGTAGTCACTAGGATTGAAAGCTGGTGGGAGGTGAAATACGATGAAATCTAAAAAACACCTTCCTAACTTAGTTACATTGTTACCATAGAAAGAACTGCTTTAGTTTCATAATAGGGACAGATAGGTGGCTTGTCTGAAAATTCAGTGAAGTATGGGTAAATGAAGATAAGTGAAGAATATAAACATTTTGAAATGGGTTCATCTGAGAGAAGAGAGAGATGGCTATATCTGGAAAAGTCTGTTGGCTCATAATTTGATGTAGTATATTTAATGGGACATTAAATTGAAAGATAGATGTTGAATATACCAAATAGAAAGGCAAGCGTCTTCACGTTCACGAGCATGGGGATTGTAAGCATGGGTAGAGGAATCAGGCTCAGATACAAGGAGGGTAGTTTTTCTTCTGTAAAGGGAGAAAAGGGAGGCAGACATGGTAGTCTGTTTCTCAGAGGGAAGGTGGAGAATTCTAATTTGATTTTTTTAAGTAGCAGTCCAGACATCTGTAGAGACTATTTGGGATAATTGATGAGCATGGACAAGGCATAAGATAGTTACTGCAGAGAGTGAGAGAGCAGGTCAAAGAAAGACCCAGACTAAGATCGCCAGCCGGTTTGCATGTCCACTTGAGACCATGAGTTTATGGCAGGAGCAATGTGCAAAGACCGGTAAAGTTCGCTGCCTTTGGCTCTCAGATTAGGCACAGAGAACACAGGCAGTGGGGGAGATGCTGGGCCGTGTTTTTGCTCCAGTAGCGCAGCAACAAGCCAACAGGTGTCTGCACTGGGCACAATGGTCCGGAATCGAAATTGTATACAAAGGAAGTATGTGAAAGGACTGAGAGAGTGTTTTACCACCGGTGGCTTGCTTTCCTAGAAGAGATAAAAAATAAAATGGCCAGATTTATTTTCAAGCAAATTTCCTGGTGGTTCATGTGCATGCTGCTGAGCTCCCTGGTCACAGTGCACCCCGATTTGCTTCTGTGATGAGCAAAGCCACTTGCTGGGGCGGCCCCTCACGCCTCCAGGACTGCCAAGATCCCTGCGCGCTGCCCCTTCTCCATGCCAGGCTCCCAGTCGCTGAGCTCCATTCCCCTGGAATTCCCACTGGGTGAGATGAGAGAAGGGGCTCCCACAAGGCAACCCACATGCTGGGTGTGTGTGTGTGTGTGGGGGGGTGACTGTCTCCCCTGGGTTCTCTTTTCCCACTGGAGGAACTGAGGCTCAGGGGAGACCTCTCTACCTGGGGCTGCCCTGTCCGGAGGAGGAGGGATGAGGGCACCGTGTAGCCTCTCCTCCTTCCCTTCTAACGCCTTCTATCGTGGTCTCTGAGGTGCGGGGGCAGCTTCCATCTCACCTCCATGTCTAGCATTCTCTCTGGAGTCTTGTGCTTGAGCAGCTGTAGCTGTTCTTGTGAGGGGGAGTGAAGTCACAAACGACCCAGGTTGCCATCTTGGTGATGATGTCCCTCCCAAGTCTTTCTGAGTCCCAGCACCCACTCTGCCCTGTTCCTGCTTGTGTGGTTTCTGAGGGGAAGGTGGATGTAATTCTTATCTTTGTCCTTCTCTGGGCAAGGCATGCCCCTACTCCCCACTGCCTCTGGGTTTGTTCAGGATTTTGACTTTATCTTTGAGATCATCAGTTTATGGCAGTAACAATGTGCAATGATGTTTAAAAATGATTTGCCTAGATCAGTGGTCGGCAAACTTCGGCTCGCGAGCCACATGCAGCTCTTTGGCCCCTTGAGTGTGGCTCTTCCTAAGCCTTAGGAGTACCCTAATTAAGTTAATAACAATGTACCTACCTATATAGTTTAAGTTTAAAACATTTGGCTCTCAAAAGAAATTTCAATCATTGTACTGCCGGGAGCCGGTCCATGCTTGCTGTTCCAAGGGACCTGGCATATATGGCATACTGTTCTTAATATGTTTGCTCACCTTCTTGGCACTATGTGTTTTAACCAAGGTCTCTGAGAAAGGTTGTTTCCCCAGGTAGGGATTTTCCCCTGAAGTTAGGGAGGGAATAAAACCTCTTAACTAAGTGCCAGGCGGGTAATTAATCACTTTAACTATGAACAATCATGCTTAAGCTACATAATCTTTACTCCCTGGAATGGAGATAAGAAACACCCTAACCTTTGGAATAGAGATTGATAGGATTGGAATCGACTGGTATAAATACAGATGTAAAAAGACAGAACTCAGAAGACAGAACCAAGAGAGACAGAACCTAGGCACAGAACCTACAGAGAACGTTCTCTAGAGACAGAAGAACTTCGCTGGAGAGAACATGGCAAAAGATCCTGGACAGAAACTGGCCTCAGAACCTAGAGACAGAACCTAGCAAGAGAACATGGCAAAAGATCCTAGACTGAACCTGACTACAGAAATTGGCAAGAGAACCTGACTAGAACCTGGTGACTGAACCTGGCTGGAGAACCTGGACAGAACCTGGCTGGAGAACCTGGCGAGGGAACATGGCTACAGAACCTGGCTGGAGATCCTAAGCAGAACCTCTCTGGAGGTCCAGACCAGAACTTGGCTGGAGATCCTGGCTAGAGATCCTGGCTAGGCTGCTGATCAACTGAATGCTGTCTCCGTGTCATTCCTCCTTCGCCGACTCCGTCCACACCTTTGGGGACCCCTGGACCTGCTGGGGTTGGACCCCAGCATTGTACTGTTGATATTTGGCTCTGTTGACTAATGAGTTTGCCAACCACTGGCCTAGTTGTAGGGGTTATTTTGTTGTTTAATTATTTTTGTATTTATTTTTTGCATTTATCAGTGTTCTCCTAACTTCCCAGATCTGTGGTTTAGTGTGTGACATTAATTTGGGGAGATTCTCAGCCATTATTATTTCAAATGTTGCGTCTGCTTCTTTCTCTGTTGCTGCTATCCTCATTACATATATGTCACACCTTTTGTAGTTGGTCCACAAAGTCTTTGGATATTCTGTTCTCTGGTTTAATTCCAGCTTTTGTTTCCTTTGCTTTTTGGTTTTTGATAAAAACCAATACAAAAACAAAAACCCCACAGATATCGATAGATCCTGTAGCTCAGAGATTCTTCCAGTCAACTAATAAGCCCATTAAAGCCATTCTGCATCTGTGTTACTGTGTGGTTTACCTCTAGCATTTCTCTTTTGTTCTTTCTTAGGATTTCCATCTCTCTGCTTACATTGCCCATTTGTTTCCGACCCCTGCCTGCTTTATCTATTAGAGCCCCTGGCATATTGATCATGGTTGTTTTATATTCCTGGTCAGATAATTCCACCATCCCTGCCATGTCTTTCTCTGAAGCTTGGTCTGTCTCTTCAAATTGTGTTTTTGTTGATTATACCTCAATAGAGCATAAAGCTGAAAAGAAATGTATTTTCTGCCTTTGGTATACCTTGTAGTTGTTTTCTCTTGGTAGCCAGACATGATGTACCACATAAAGGAACTCTTGTAAATAGGGCTTTAGCAATAGGAGGTGTTGGGGGAAGGGAAGTATGCTGTAGTTTCATGATTGGGTCTTGGTCAGCCTGTGCCACGGGACCATGAACTTAACAAGTGTGTTTTAGGGTTTTTTTCTCCCCCGAATGGGGGACAGGGTGACTAGCGTGGGTTGGATTTGGTAATTTTCTTCCCCAGATCAGCTAGGCTCTAATAAACACCAGCTGGTTAGGCCCTAGCTAACTAGTTTACCCTGAGGTTGAGCCTTGTTAGAAGAACAGAACGAGCTGGTGTATTTCAAAGTGATTCGTGTTTCCCTCCCCCTGTCAGAAGCCTGGGAGATTTCCCTCTGATATTTACTCTGGGAGTCTGTTTTGCTCTTGGAAGTAAATACCACAATATTGTGGGACCCTCTCCCCCCACCACCTCCACGACTGGGTCTCCCTGGAGTTTTAGCTGGCCGAGCTGTGCACACCGAGCCTCCCGCAGTTCGCCAATTACTGAGCAGTTCTTCCCACTGGTTCCTGTGGTGGTTTCAGCTCTTTAGTCTCGGGTCTGGTGAGCGTGACTCCCTGTGTCCGCCGGTCTCTGCATTCTTGGAGCCAGTGATTTCCCACGCACGCTCCCCGCTTTATGTATCCAAGGAGAGTTACTGATTTCTCAGTCTGTCCCGAGTTTTACCTGTTGTTAAGACAGATGGTGGGCAACTTCCAAGCTCCTTCCATGTGGGACCAGAAGCTCAACAGCTATATCTGTGGTATCTCAAAAATATTTTCCATTCTGTGATTTCTCCTTCTGGGTAGCCTTCTCTTGTTATCACACAGAGGCTACATTATGCTAGAAATCTCCACAGACACTAATCAATATATTTATTTGACTGTCTCCCTCACGTCTGCATTCCTTCTCTTCCCACTGGGCTGAAACGTTTTGCTTATTCACCTTAGTGCTTCTCTAATATCAAATTTGTTTTTTCTCCAGTTCCCACAGAGTAAGTTTGTTTTCGTTTTTTACGTTCCCAGAGATTTTCAATGGTCTGTTTATATTTTTCGATGGATGACTAAGTTAATCATTTCAGGTATTTGGCCTCAAACAGTAGCTGAGACTAGCTGTTTCTGCTCTGGGTACCTCCCAGGATGTAGCTGCTGAGTGCAGGTTCCCGCAGGTGAGTGGCTGTATGTGCCCAAAGGCAGCTGTCATTAGTCGCGGGCAGCAAGGAGCTTCCTGTGAGAGAAGAAACTCTGTAACCCTTCAGTAGAGAGGTCTGTCTATTTCAGTCATGGGTTGGCTGTCTTCTTGCTCCCAATGCCTTTTGCATTTTATGGGGGTATTTTTTGTGCATAGAGTTCTGCTGTTACCTCCTGGAATCTGCTTCTCTTCTATATCTGATCTCAACACCAATACAGGGGTGGACAAAAAGGTTTACAGTTGTGATACAAATACATAATACAATAATCTATACTAATAAAAGGGTAATATGCTAATTAAAACAACATCTTCCGGACATCCTTCCAGATGTCCTTCTGGACAAAGCCGTGGTGGCAGGGACTGAGGGAGAGGCAGTTAGGGGCTGGCAGGGGAGAGCAGTTAGGGGTGATCAGGCAGGCAGGCAGAATGGTTAGGGGTGATCAAGCAGGCAGGCAGGTGAGCAGTTAGGAGCCAGCAGTCCTGGAGGGATTGGGCCTAAACTGGCAGTCAGACATCCCCCGAGGAGTCCCAGATTGGAGAGGGTGCAGGCCAGGCTGAGGGACCACCCGCCCCCCCATGCATGAATTTCATGCACAAGGCTTCTAATCTACACTAATAAAAGAGAAAAATGGTAATTGGCGTACGACGATACCCTTTTCATTGGCTAATCAGGGCTATATGCAAATTAACTGCCAACTATGATTGTCAGTTAACTGCCAACTAAGATTGGCAGTTAACTGCCAACAAGATGGCGGTTAATTTGCATATGTAGGCACAATGCAGGGAGGCGAAAGGGAAAGCAGGAAGAAGCCCCCTGCCACTGACAGTGATCGGAAACCCAGGGGGGAGCTAAGAGCTGGGGGGCAGGGCAAAGGCCCTGCCCCCCAGCCATGATCGGAGAATCAGGCGCCTTTGCCGCCCTGGGCAGTGATAGCAGGAAGTAGGGGTGGAGCCAGCGATGGGAGCTGGGCACGGTCGAAGCTGGTAGTCCCAGGAGCTAGGGGTCCCTTGCCTGGGCCTAAAGCGGAGCCCACGATCGCGGGGCCGCTGCAGCTGCGGGTCCCCGCTGCCCGAGCCGGACGCCTAGGCCAGAGGCGTTAGGCCTGGGCAGGGGCGGAGCCTGCAACCGCGGGGAGCTGGGGGTCCCCTGCCCAGGTCTGACACCTCTGCCGGAGGCCTCAGGCCTGGTCAAGGGGCTGATCCGGTGATTGGTGATCGGAGGGTGATGAGGGTCAACTCCTCTGGCTGAGGCATCAGGCCTGGGTGGGGGGCGGAGCCGGGGATTGGGGGGATATGATGGTCCCCTTTCCCAGGCCTGAAGCCTGGGTCAGAGGTGTCAGGCTTGGGCGGGGGGTGGAGCAAGCGATCAGAGGGAGATGGGGGTCCCCTGCCCAGGCATGATTCCTGGGCCAGAGGCCTCAGGCCTGGGCGGGGGCCAGAGCCAGTGATCGGGGGGAGATGGGGGTCCCCTGTCCAAGCCTGTCACCTCTGGCAGAGGCGTCAGGCCTGGGCAAGGGGCCGATCAGGTGATCAGAGGGTGATGGAGGTCTACGCCTCTGTCAGAGGTGTCAGGCCTGGACAAGGGGCCAATCCTGCGATTGGAGGGTGATGGGGGTCAACGCCTGAGGACTCCCAGTATGTGAGAGGGGGCAGGCTGGGCTGAGGGACACTCCCCCCCCCCCACACACACCCAGTGCACGAATTTCGTGCACCGGGCCCCTAGTCTATATATATAAAAGCCTAAGCGACTGATTGACCGAACAACCAGTTGACTGGTTGCTATGATGCTCACTGACCACCAGAGGGCAGATGCTCAATGCAGGAGTTGCCCCCTGGTGGTCAGTGTGCTCCCACTGTGGGAGCGCTGCTCAGCTGACCAACGGGCACCAGACACCGGGCTCATGGCTGGCGAGTGCAGCTGCGGCAGTGCAAGGATCTCCCACCTCTGTGGCAGCGCTACTGAGCAGAGGCGGCGGCAGGCACAGCGGTGCCAGGATGTGCAGGAGTGGCACCCAGCCCGGGCTCAGGCTCCTCTCTAGCCGCCTGCCACTTTGGTTACTACCACATCCCCGAGAGGTCCCAGCTTACGAGAGGGCACAGGCCAGGCTGAGGGACCCCACCAGTGCACAAATCTGTGTACCAGGCCTCTAGTTAACAAATAATAATACAACTACTTACAACTATAAACCTAATTCTGCCCCACCCTGTACAAGAAGCAGATTACACTCTGGAGAACTGCTCTCTTAGCTGCAGTGTGGGGCATTGGTCTTAAAGTGTAGTCCAAGGGCCTCCATTAATGTCCCCTGGGAGCTTGCTGGAGATGAAAATCCGTGGATTGCTCCAAACCCACTTACTCAGGAAATCTGGGGGTTGGATTTAGAAATCTGCATTTGAACAAATCCTCCAGGCAATTATGATGCACAATAGAGTTTGGGAACCACTGTTCAAAGGGAAAAGATACACGACCAACTTCTCTGTATCCCTAGGTAGGAGTTGGGATATAAAAGGACTGCCTTGACTGGCTCTGCTCTTCCACGTCCTTAATTAATTACATTGTCAGTAATCTATTCTCTTTTGCCTATTGATCTGAGCTTATCTGTATGTTACGTTGGGAAAACTGGCTTTGATTTCTAAGTCAGCTCCTCTGGTGCTTATTTCTGTTTGAGGTTTTCCTATTACTTTATATATAAATAATTGTATGCCTCATAATAAGGAAAATGAAAATAGTAAATTGATGCATGTATATGTATATATGTATATATGTATATATGTATATCCTATCTAATAAAAGAAAAAAATGGTAATTGGCGTACGACGATACCCTTTTCATTGGCTAATCAGGGCTCTATGCAAATTAACTGCCAACTATGATTGGCAGTTAACTGCCAACTATGATTGGCAGTTAACTGCCAACTATGATTGGCAGTTAACTGCCAACTAAGATTGGCAGTTAACTGCCAACAAGATGGCGGTTAATTTGCATATGTAGGCACAATGCAGGGAGGCGAAAGGGAAAGCAGGAAGAAGCCCCCTGCCACTGACAGTGATCTGAAACCCAGGGGGGATCTAAGAGCTGGGGGGCAGGGCAAAGGCGGCCCTGGGGCCGCCTTTGCCCTGCCCCCCAGCCATGATCAGAGAATCAGGCGCCTTTGCCGCCCTGGCCAGTGATAGCAGGAAGTAGGGGTGGAGCCAGCGATGGGAGCTGGGCAAGGTCGAAGCTGGCAGTCCCGGGAGCTAGGGGTCCCTTGCCTGGGCCTAAAGCGGAGCCCACGATCGCAGGGCCGCTGCAGCTGTGGGTCCCCGCTGCCCGGGCCGGATGCCTCAGCCAGAGGCGTTAGGCCTGGGCAGGGGCGGAGCCTGCAACCGCGGGGAGCTGGGGGTCCCCTGCCCAGGTCTGACACCTCTGCCGGAGGCCTCAGGCCTGGTCAAGGGGCCGATCTGGTGATTGGTGATTGGAGGGTGATGAGGGTCAACTCCTCTGGCCGAGGCATCAGGCCTGGGTGGGGGGCGGAGCCGGGGATTGGGGGGATATGATGGTCCCCTTTCCCAGGCCTGAAGCCGGGGTCAGAGAGGTCAGGCTTGGGCGGGGGGTGGAGCAAGCGATCAGAGGGAGATGGGGTCCCCTGCCCAGGCATGATTCCTGGGCCTGAGGCCTCAGGCCTGGGCGGGGGTCAGAGCCAGTGATCGGGGGGAGATGGGGGTCCCCTGTCCAAGCCTGACACCTCTGTCAGAGGCGTCAGGCCTGGGCAAGGGGCCGATCAGGCGATCGGAGGGTGATGGGGGTCTACGCCTCTGGCCGAGGCATCAGGCCTGGGTGGGGGGCAGAGCCGGGGGTTGGGGGGATATGATGGTCCCCTTGCCCAGGCCTGAAGCCTGGGTCAGAGGCATCAGGCTTGGGCGGGGGGTGGAGCAAGCGATCAGAGGGAGATGGGGGTCCCCTGCCCAGGCATGATTCCTGGGCTAGAGGCCTCAGGCCTGGGCGGGGGCCAGAGCCAGTGATCGGGGGGAGATGGGGGTCCCCTGTCCAAGCCTGACACCTCTGGCAGAGGCGTCAAGCCTGGGCAAGGGGCCGATCAGGCGATCGGAGGGTGATGGGGGTCTACGCCTCTGGCCGAGGCATCAGGCCTGGGCAAGGGGCCGATCCTGCAATTGGAGGGTGATGGGGGTCAACGCCTGAGGGCTCCCAGTATGTGAGAGGGGGCAGGCTGGGCTGAGGGACACTCCCCTCCCCACACACACACCCAGTGCACGAATTTCATGCACCGGGCCCCTAGTATGTATATATGTATATATGTATATATGTATATATGTATATATGTATTCAGACCCATAAATTTACTATATATTTTTTTCTTTTTACTCCTTATCATAGAGACCTGTAGACCATACTGTGTGGAAGAGCAGTTCCCTAAGGCACACATCCATTCTGCCTGTGAGTTCTGTGGGCTCTGCCTTGTACATATTCCTGTTCTCTCCCTTCTTCTGCACTTCCGCTACTGCCATATGTTATAGGACCCCTTTATCTTTTACTTAAATTATTTCAACAAGCTTCTCAATGTATCTTATGACTTCTAAGCCCTTATCTATGCAAGAATGATGGCAGTGGGTACCTCTAAGAAATCCTATCTAATAAAGAGGTAATATGCAAATTGACTGTCACACTGTAACAAGATGGCTGTGCCCAAAGCAGAGGCAGGGATTCTGTAACACAAGATGGCTGCGCCCACAGCAGAGGCCGAGCTCTCATAACGAGAGCTTAACAGGGGTGGGGCAGGCCAGGTCTGAATCTAGCCCAATGGGGGTGGGGCTGGCTGGGTCTGGGTCTCACACAATTTCAAGGCACATGTGAATGGTCGGGGACTTGACTCTGGTTCCCATGGCGCGCCCCAGACTCTAACAGGAAGAAGATTTTCATATACATTTTACTAATTTTCTTTCATCTCTGACACTTCTATTATAGAGAAAGGACAAATAGCAATATTAAAATATTTACTCTAATTAATTCCTTTTTAATGTGCACGAATTTTGTGCACCGGGTCACTAGTAGAAGGACATAATGAACCTTTCTAAATCTTTTGACTCATTTGTAAAATGGAGATACTACAAGTTAATTATATTAGTTATGGGACCGATACTTGTTATTTAATGAAAAAATACTGGTAAGTTAAATATGTTTTTCACTGTAAGTGGTAAGAAAAATATTCTGGGCATCAACAAATAACACTTTTGCATAAATTGACTTTCCTCACTAACATGCACTAATTATAATGTATCTGGTCATCTTAGCAACTTTGAATTCTGTTTTCTCAATCCTGAGATCTTATTTATTGTAAGATATACCAGCAATTTAATAATAGCTCTTCAGAAATAAGAAAATAATTATCACGCTAACTATATACAGTAAGTGTAAGAAATATTTCAGGGTTAGAACATCAAAATGAGAAGTGTGTAAATATTAAAAAGGAGCTATGGCAGGTGAACAGTAACCATGCCATTTCATGTTAGCAGCCAGGTGACACACTCAGAGGGTTCTCTGAGCTTTGGATGTGTGTCAGGGGAAGGGGTGTTGGTCTCTCCCATTCTATGGAAATGAAATCAAGGCTCAGAGGTGCTCAGTAATTTGCCTCTTTTACAGATTGCTAAAACAGCATGGAAACTGTCTCAGTGATTTCCAATCCTGGCTGTATTTGGTGCACTACTCTGCTTTTGTAGGTCAAGAAGTATCACCACTTAATCCCAGTCGAGGCATTGAGTGCTATTCTCTTATTTAACCCAAGGGCAACTTGGCCTACTTAATAAGTTTAGAAAAACAACTTTCTTCCTTCTTTCTCTAGTGCTACCTGTAGAAATGGCATCACTATTCTTAGGGAATGAAAACAATTCCAGTTTCTCTTTGAGAGTTTTTTTTAGCTTTTACACAATTTAACAAGCAAGGAAAATCCTCAATAACTTGGTCTACACAGGAAATGTGGAGGTTTCTTTCCCTGCCTAATTGGACGTGAATAAAAGTTACAAAGCTTCCTATAAATCCATGTATTTTCTTTTCACTTTAAACAGAATTCACATGTAAGTACTTTTCTGCTTATTTGCAGAAAGGCCACAGACCTTTTCTGCCTATAGCTAGCTGAGGGTGAATTCCATCTGATGTGAACTACTGGAATTTCTCTTGATATATTCCTTGTAGGTCTTTATGTGGTTTCTAAAGTTTTCTTAGCCATTTTTCTCTTTAAAGTAAATTATGGACTACTTCAACTAAAAGTATGTAGTACATATATTCTTTTGCTAATCCCAATTCTAAATGTGTTGCTTTTCCTTCTGGTGGCAACTCGTATTACTACAAATGTGCTAGTTCCCTGTTTTTTGCTCCTATCTGAACTCACTGATGATATACACAGAATAACTCCTTAATGAACTATTCTTTTTTTTTTCTTTTTTTAAATATTATTTATTGATATTTTTACAGAGAGGAAGGGAGAGGGACAGAGAGTTAGAAACATTAATGAGAGAGAAACATCTGAGAGAGAAACATTGATCAGCTGCCCCCTGCACACCCCCTACTGGGGATGTGCCCACAACCAAGGTACATGCCCTTGACCGGAATCGAACCTGGGACCCTTCAGTCCGTAGGCTGACTCTCTATCCACTGAGCCAAACCAGTCAGGGCCTTAATGAACTATTCTTAGAGACATCATCAAAGAGTAGTGATAAGAGAGCCTTCCGTGGGCCCTGCCGGTGTGGCTCAGTGGTTGAGCATCAACCTATGAATCAAGAGGTCGATTTGATTCCCAGTCAGGGAACATGCCTGGGTTGCAGGCCAATCCCCAGTGTGGGGTGTGCAGGAGGCAGCTGAGCAATGATTCTCTCTCATCATTAATGTTTCTATCTCCCTCTCCCTTCCTCTCTACAACCAATAATTAAAAATAAAAAATGTCTGTTGTAGAATTGATTGTCTGAGATGCAACTTAATCTGTTATTTAGAACTCCAACTTCTTCATCTTTGTTGTTGAAATAACAACTGAAACTATTACCTGGTATGTATAATGAGAATTAAATGAGGCAATCTGGGTAACTTTAATAAATGCTAGCTTTATCTCAATGCATTTCATAGTAATGTAAAACCTTTTTCCCTAGCTTTTAGCTTCATTGTCCAGTGCACTGGTTAACTAATCCATCCTTTCTCTTTAAAAATATAGTTTTACACTAATAATTGGGATTTCCCTTTCCTCCCCTCCTTCTTTCTCTCTCTATTCCTTCCTTCCTTCCTTCCTTCCTTCCTTCCTTCCTTCCTTCCTTCCTTCCTTCCTTCCTTCCTTCCTTCCTTCCTTCCTTCCTTTCTCTTCTTTTGTGAGGAAACCAGGAGGGGAAAAAAGGAAGAGGAAATTTTGGGAAATTACAGATATTCAAGGAAAGGATTTCACATGGGAGATGCATATTATCTTCATCTCTATTATCTTACAAACAAAATAAATAAGAATGTTCAGCTCACTGATTCAATCATTGGGAATTTAAAAATCTACCAAGTCAACTATCACTAGAACATATCTTAGAGTATGCTTGGGTTTTTCTAGACAGAGCCTAAGTTGGATACATTTAGAAGGAGATGATATTCAGGAATTTGGTATAATATACAGTAAATTTTAAAGATGTTAATCAAACTGTGTTTCTATCTAGGCATTCAAATAATGCTTAGAGTCCCTTCCCTATGTATTTTTGTTCATTGATGTCCCCAGTTTTGTCCTGAATTCTTTGCTGAAAGCAGCTGGAAGGTTTTCACAATATCCAATATTATTCCTCAAACTCCTTCCTAGTTTGCTTATTTATTTACTTATTTATAAAAAGTGGGATTAGATTGTGTAAGGTAGGAGGATTCTTTAATTGTGAAGTGGTCCTGGGGTCTTAGGAGCCACATCATAGATACTTTACCTTGCTAAATCATTCCAATGACTTAAACTAGTAAGAGATCTGTGGAAAGTTGTTTGCGAGCCTTCAAGTTCTTCAATGTCAAAACCATAGGCTGTACAAGATGATTTTTTATGTCTTTTGTGGCATCTACAGATGAAGTCTTTTGGTCCCACATTTGTTGCTGAGGAAGGATGTTGGGCATATGATCAGCTGCTTCCCAGGTTCTTTATTGAGGAAGTAAAACCATGCAACTAAGTTGATTATTTATACACTAGAGGCCTGGTGCACGAAATTCATGCACTCTCGGGGGGGGGGGGGTGTCCCTCAGCCTGGCCTGCTCCCTCGCACAGTCTGGGAGCCTTCAGGGGATTTCCGACTGACGGCTTAGGCCTGCTCCCATAAGGATGTTAGTCAGACATCCTTCAGTTGGACATCCTTAGTGCTGCCATGGAGGCGGGAGAGGCTCCCACCACCGCCGCTGCACTCGTCAGCCATGAGCTTGGTTCAGGACTTCTGGCTGAGTGGCACTCCCCCAGTGGGAGCACACTGACCACCAGGGAGCAGCTCCTGCATTAAGCTTCTTCCCCCTGGTGGTCAGTGCACATCATAGCAGCTGGTCATTCTGCCATTCAGTTGATTTGCATAATAGCCTTTTATTATATACTAGAGGCCCGGTGCACAAAAATTTGTGCACTCGGCGGGGGGAACCTCTGCCCAGCCTGCGCCCATTCACAGTCCAGGACCCCTTGGGGGATGTCCACCTGTCAACTTAGGCCCACTCCCCGTGGGATCAGGCCTAAGCTTGCAGTCATTCTTCTGGCAGCCAGGGAGCCCTCAGGGGATGTCCGACTAAAGGCTTAGGCCCCCAAGGGATCGGGTCTAAACTGTTAGTTGGACATTCTTAGTGCTGCCATGGAGGTGTGAGAGGCTCCTGCCACCACCACTGTGCTGGCCAGCCATGAGCCAGCTTCTGGCTGAGTGGCATTTCCCATATAGAAGTGCACTGACCACCAGGAGGCAGCTCCTGCATTGAGCATCTGCCACCTTGTGGCCAGTGCGCATCATAGCAACCGGTCATTCTGCCATTCAGTCAATGTGCATATTAGCCTTTTATTATTATTATATAGGATGTCCCTATTTCCCCCCTTTTGCCCCCTCTACCCAGCTCTTGCCCCCCACTTCTCTCTGGCCATCACCATACTGTTGTCTGTGTCCATGGGTTGTGCATATATTTTCTTTGGCTAATCCCTTCTTTAAATTCACTTCTTTAAATTTTTATTTTCAGATACGTGCTTATAACTGCACTATTATATATTTTCTATTATATCATTTAGGATTAAGATATTTTTAATTGAACCCTTGTAAATTTTAGCTAGAGGCAATTAGGAGATTTTTTATGTAATGCAGATACATTTCAATTAATATTTTATTTTTAACTTTTTAATATTTTAATTTGAAATAATCTCATACATGTAAAAAAAACTATAAAATACTACAGCATATTATATGTACCCTTCACCCAATTTCTTAGGTGTTAATAATTTAAACATAACCATTATACAACTAACAAAATTTGGAATATATTTTTCTTATAATCTCTTTAATGTTACTTAATCCATTTACTTTGTTTTTGTTAATCTTCACCCAAGGATATTTTTCCATTGAATTTTAGAGAGAGTGAAGGGAAAGGGAGAGACACATTGAT
Organism: Myotis daubentonii; assembly: GCF_963259705.1. Taxonomy (NCBI): domain Eukaryota; kingdom Metazoa; phylum Chordata; class Mammalia; order Chiroptera; family Vespertilionidae; genus Myotis; species Myotis daubentonii. Next base: position 12,888,733 of record NC_081852.1, read on the forward strand.
TGGTTGCCTCCTGCACATGCTTTGATAGGGACTGGGGATCAAGCCAGCAACTGAGGTACATGCCCTTGACTGGAATCAAACCTGGGACCCTTCAGTCCACGGGATAATGCTCTAACCACTGAGAAAAACAGGCTGCAGCTTAATTCATTTACTTTTCATCTATATGTGTCTTTATATTTAAAGTGGGTTTTGTTTTTGATTCACCCTCATAATCTGTCTTGGCTCCCGGGGCTTCTGGGTCCCGCCTGCCTTGCCACCCGGGACCCGTCGATCGGGTCCCAGGCGGCAAGGCAGGGCCGGGCCTGCCCTGGATGGGGGCACACTGGTGGCTCGCGCTGTCCCACCCTGCCTGCAGTATGCAAATTAGCTGCCATCTTTGTTGGCAGTTAATTTGCATATCGTACCGATTAGCCAATGGGAGGCGTAGCAAAGGTACAGTCAATTACCATGTTTGTCTATTATTAGATAGGACTAGGAGCCTAGCGCATGACATTGCACGGTGCCGCCCACCCAACTGCAGCCCTGCCTTGACACCTGAACCTATCCACGCAGAGCTCCAGCGCACCTGGTCCAGCCCCCAAACCCTCTGGCCTTTTCTGGCTGCTTCAAGCCCCGCCCTCAGTCCCTAGAGTTGCCTCAGGCTGGTCCCACCTTCTCTGGGTGCCTCCCTGCTTCTGTCCTGTCTTCAGAGCAATGCAGTAGCTCCGTCCTGTCATGGCATCAGAGGAGAGCATGGAAGCCTCCCGCCTGCTGCTCTGTGCTCCTTCCCCTGGCAGGTGAGCCATGGGGCACTCAGAGTGTGAGCAGTGGGTGACAAAGGATTGGTGAGGGGGGCGCTATGGGCTCTCACCCCTGCCTTCCTCGGCACAGGATGGTCCCACCTCCTCCGGGTGCCTCCCTGCTTCTGCCCCATCTCCAGAGCAATGCCCCAGCTAATATGCTAATGACCTGGTCATTACCCATTACAGCATATCGACCATTACCATATTAGCTCTTTATTAATATAGAGGACTAGAGGTCTGGTGCACGAAATTCATACATGGGGGGGATGTCCCTCAGCCTGGCCTGCACCCTCTCCAATCTGGGACCCCTCGGGGGATGTCCGACTGCCGATTTAGGCCCCATCCCGCAGGCTCCTAACAATCTGGGACCACTGGCTCCTAACTGCTTGCCTGCCTGCCTGCCTGCCTGCCTGATTGGCCCTAACCACTTCTGCCTGCCAGCCTGATCGCCCCCTAACCACTCCCCTGCCAGCCTGATTGACACCTAACTGCTCCCCTGCCGACCTGATCACCCCCAACTGCCCTTCCTTGCCAGCCTGATCGCCCACAACTGCCCTCCCCTGCCAGCCTGATTGCCCACAACTGCCCTTCCCTGCCAGCCTGATCGCCCACAACTGCCCTCCCCTGCCAGCCTGATTGCCCACAACTGCCCTTCCCTGCCAGCCTGATCGCCCACAACTGCCCTCCCCTGCCAGCCTGATTGCCCACAACTGCCCTTCCCTGCCAGCCTGATTGCCCACAACTGCCCTCCCCTGCCAAGACCTGCCTCTTCTGCTGGGCTCTGCCTCTGCTGTGCATGCGGCCATCTTGTGACAGCCATCCTGTAATGGCCATCTTGTGACAACATGAGGGCATGGTGCATGAGGGCATGGTGCATGAGGGCATGGTGCATGAGGGCATGGTACATGAGGGCATGGTACATGAGGGCATGGTGCATGAGGGCATGGTGCATGAGGATGTGATGACCACCAGGGCTATTATTATATAGATAGCTTCCTGAGTTATCTACATACCTTGAATGAGTAATAATTTTAAATGGCAGCTTAAGAACATCAGTGATATGTGCTAAAATGTAAATCATGGATTTTTCACCAAGCAAAGTTATAAGAATAAAAGATTCTAAAAAATCTATATTACATTTAAATGAACAAGGAATGGAAAAGGGCAAACCCTATGTTGGAATGAGAATAGGGTGATTTTGGGATCAAATATAAGCCACACAAATTCTCCTCCAGTGCTCCAGCGCTCAGAAAGTGAATTGCTCACAAGTAATGCATTAAAGAAGTCTTTCTTTTGGCTATAGAATAAAAAAATAGCATAATCATGCCAAATATCCATTTTTATATATAGTTTACAAAATTAGAGTGATATACAAATTTTCTTTTTAGCAATCCAGTCATGTAAATATCTTATTTTTAAAATAACTAGATGGATATTTGCACATATTTAATGACTCACTTCAAATCACACAGCTATTGGTGACAGATGTCAGAAGCCATTATAGCTCTTTTGATTTCCTGAAAAATGCTGTTTTCGTGCTGAATGCTTCATTTAACCCTTGGGGACAGGCCTTTAGGTCATTTTCTCCTCTCTAATGTTTTCCCCCACTGGTGCTCTAAAGTGCCTGCTGCTTGGATATGAACGAGGTAGATGTTCACTGGGGAAAGTCCAGTCCTGACTTGGAGATCATTAGGCCAGCTATGCCTGGTTTAAAGGAAAAAAATGTTCACATACTTGTTAAAGTTGGTATGGAAGACTTGATTCAAGAGGCGCTACTCAAATGAGGGTTTTGCAATAAGGTTGAGAGGTTGTGTTCAACTCCAATAGCAAAGATAAGTGGGGATTTATAGCGATGGAGCAGAGAGGTGGGGAGTGGGTGGAAAATTACTAAAGAAAAAATATCAGGGTTAAGGGGGATTCTGGCTAAACAGACTTGACAAGATTCATGCTGGAGTCAGGCCAGGGTGATAATATATTAAGAGAGGTGGATGAGGACTTTGATCAGATAGCCTGGGTGGAGGGATTTTCAGCTAAACTAAAGCAGCAGGATTCTTGCTAAAACTGGACGAAGCAGGTAGAGGACAGAGCTCAAGGATGGGCCTCCTGATAAGACCACTGGAGGAGCCCGACTCAGGTTTGGTCAATGGAAGAGCCTTGATGTCAGCTTCTTTGATCCGGTTTGGAACAAGGAGACTCTTCTGTCCCTCATTCTTGCAGTCCTTCATCTCAACGCTAGGGAAGATGTGCGAGCCAATGGCAATCAGTTCAACCAAGCAATTTAGGTTGCTCTGAGGAGAAATAGCCATTGCTTCTCTCAGTAGTTAGTGTACCAGTAATCTTTGTTCCGTTGACAACTTTTTAGAGCAATCCAATGCCAGGGAATGGCTTGTTCACTTGGGGGGCTGGGGGGGGGGTACGGGGACTGCAGAACTGAAATATCCAGGACGATAGTAAATTGTAGATGAAGCTTAATCTGTTCATGCTCCACTTCATACTGATTTGAAAATATATCAGACTTATGCAAAATAAATAAATAAATAAATACTTCTTTGCTGACTTTTCTCATTTTTACAGAAGATTAAAGAGAAAAGAGTTGCCTGCTTTCCTTATATTTCAAGTGGCAGGTATGGGATTGTGATTATAATTCAACTGTATTTAGGTATAAGGGCCCAGTGACTTTTTGTGTTGGTTTCGCTCCAAGAACCCTACATTGTCATGATTCTTTGCTCTGGTAGGCAGGTCTCTCTCTCCTCTGTTGTCCAGGATGGCTCAAGCTGTTACCAACTCTCCTTGAGAATCAGGTGAGGAGAGGCTGTGTGTGCTGCTCTCATGGATATGGAAACTGTGTCATTAGACAAAGTAAATGTGTCGTGACTTTCTATTTTTTATTGTGAATGCATCGCCTTCCTGCCACTTACCAATTGACAAGTGAAGTTATTCTTTTATTTAACTTGTTTCAAATTTATCAATGTTGAACTTGACCAATTGTTCTAAAATCTTAACTTTTAATCCTAGAAGGTCTGGGAACTTTTGTGTTCTTGGGGAGCTTGGTGGCAGGTCCTGTTAAGGATGAATACAATGTTTTCCACCTTAGGTTTAGTGTAAATGGTATCAATATAATTAACAGCTGCAGAGCGTATTTATCCATTTTAGGCCTGTGCCTAAAATAATACGATTTAATGAAACAAATTAGAATGATTTTATTTCTGTACATAAGGAATCTATTTATGTGCTCATTTGTTCATTTATTCAAGAAATTGTAATGGGTACCTCATAAATGACAAGCACTGTAATGCTGAGCAAAACAAAAACTAAAAACAACAACAAATCAGACACAGTCCCAATCCACAAATTGCTTACGGCCCTAGTTCTTTTTTTTCTTATCACCTTTGATGAAAAAATAAGATACAATAAACTTTCAATTTAAATTGTTGAATCTAGTTGGCTGTGATAATTATATGAACCTATGAAGCCATCACCACAGAGAACATTTTCATCATGCCCTAGATTTCTCGACCCCCTTTGCAATGATCCCAAACTTTTATCTTCATCCACAGGCAAGCATTGATCTGCTTTTGTCACTAGAAATGGATTTGCACTTCATAGAAATGGAATCATATCATATATGCTCTTTTGTATCTGGCTTCTATCACCAAGAATGAGAAGTGAGAGGTTCAGTTGCATTGGTTCATGTATCAGTAGTCATTTCTTTTATTACTAAGTAGTAGTCCATCATATGGCTGCACAACATTTTGTCCATATATTTCTCTGGTGTTGAACATATGCGTAGTTTCCAATTTTTGACTTTTATGAACAAAGCTGTTTGAACTTACCTTTACAAATCTTTGGGTTGGCGTATGTAAATACTTAGGAAGGAATAATTAAGTAAGGAATATCTTTAACTTTTTAGAAATTGCTGAACCATTTTTTAAAGTGGTGTGCAATTCTACAGGTTTACCAGCAATATTGTGAGCATGTGAAACAGAGTTTATTCTTGTATTATTATTTATTAATTACTATATTATTTGCCATATAAAAACCTACTTTTGCTCACCTCTGTATGAATTCTAGTTGTTCTGCATCTTTACCAAGGTATTGTCTTTTTAAATTTTAACCATTCTCCTAGTTGTGCAGTCAAATTTATGGTGGTTTAAATTTTCATGTCCCTAAAGACTAATAACAATGAGCATATTTACATGTGTTATTTGGCTCCCTTTTATATACCTTATCCTGTGAAATGTTTGTTTAAATGATCATCCATTAAAAAATCATGTTTCTGTATGATTGTATTTCAAATTTTTTAATTTTATATATGTACATATATATGTACAGTGCATATATATGTATGTATAGTACATGTATATATGTGAATATCTGTATACCTATATCCTATCTAGTAATAGACCAAGATGCAAATTGACCATACCTTCACTACGCCCACCATTGGCTAATCAGAGTGATATGCAAATTAACTGCCAACAAAGATGGTGGTTAATTTGCATACGTAGGCGTGAAGTGGCAGAGCAGAGACTGAAGGCAGCTCCAGCTGGAGCGAAGGCCTGGGTCCCGGGTGCCGGAGGAAAACTGATGCCGGCAGCCAGGGGAAGGGAAGGCCTATTGCACTAACCGTTTCATGCAACAGGCCTCTAGTTGATAAATATAGATATATAGATAAATGATATAGATATAGATGATATAGATATAGTTATAGGTAGATATAGATATGGATATAGATATAGATATGGATATAGATATAGATATGTATAGCTATAGATATACATCCCTGTTTTTAATTTCTCCCATTCTGGCTTGTGCTTGTATATATTCTATGTTGAATTTACTTTGTTTTATTTTGGCTTCTTTTGAAGAAGCCAATTTGGTAAGGTCATTTTATTATTATTATTTTTTTATATTTCATGACTTTCATGTCCTAAAACTAGGTTACAAATATTTTTCTCTATCTATCTTTAAAATAATTTTATTATTTTAGTTTTGACATTTAGGTCCACTGATCCATTTCAAGTGCAGTTTTCTATATGGTGTTCAGTGATATTGATGTTTATGTTTTACAGATAACTAGCTATTTCAGTACAAGCCTTGAAATTATGTTGTATAGGTTTGCAATGTTTTCCTTTTAAAAATTGCTTTGGGTATTCTAAATTTTATAGATTTCCCTATATATTTTAGAATCAGCTTATTAATTTGTCCACAAATATATATTATAATTTGTGATTTGCACTGTTTAGGTATTATATGCCTATTGTTAATTTTTTTCTAAGTAATTATGTTTTAGTGCATACTTTCAAGTTTTATTTTTTTCATTGTTAGCTACTTCTGCATAAAATACTATTGATTTATGTACATTAACTTTGTATCCTATGACCTTACAAACCACTTTTTTAAAGTAAATTGATTATCCTATTATTCTTCCCCTTTAATAAAGGAAACATAGGTTCTTTGTACTTTGATTCTGGCTTACAGATAAAAAGCACATATGGTATCACAGACAAAAATCTTATGCCTAGTCAGCATTTTCCTTTGTCATCTTCATATGCCCCTGGGGTGCACACAATCTAAGTCAGCGGTTCTCAACCTGTGGGTCGTGACCCCTTTGGGGGTTGAATGACCCTTTCACAGGGGTGGCCTAAGACCATCGGAAAACACATATGTAATTACATGTTGTTTTTGTGATTAATCACTATGCTTTAATTATGTTCAATTTGTAACAATGAAAATACATCCTGCATATCAGATATTTACATGATGATTCATAACAGTAGCAAAATTATAGTTATGAAGTAGCAACAAAAATAATTTTATGTTTGGGGGTCACCACAACCACAACATGAGGAACTGTTTTAAAGGGTCGCGGCATTAGGAAGGTTGAGAACCACTGACCTAAACTATGCTTCTGTTTTATGACTTGAACTGTTGTACAATATATGTATCTGTAATTCTTGTATTTTTTAAAAAATGTATCTTTATTGTTGAAAGTATCTCTCTTTTTCCCCCAATGACTCCCTCCACTTCGTCCTCCCACCACATTCCTCACCCAACCTTAACTGCAACTATTGTCTGTGTTCAATTTTAGAAGTTGATTTTAGAGGCTAAAGAGTTTCTGTGTAAAAATAATGCCCTCTGCAAATAGAGACAGTTGTAATTCCTTGTTATCTTCATTGTTTTTATTTTATATTTCATGTTTGTACTGGGTAGTATTTTCTCTTGGCTATGTTCTGTAGTTTTTAGTGCTTAGTTATTGCATGTCCATTATTATTTTTTATAAGTATTCAGTGTTTTGGTGTTACTGTAAATATATTTAAAATTTTATTCTCCCATTAATTATAGTCATTGGACTCTTTATTCTCTTCCATTGATCCATTTGTCTATTCTCCCAGATATTACATAGTTTTTATTACTGCAACCATAATAAAAATCTTGAAATGAGTACTTGGAATCCTCTAACTCATTCTTTCTTCCTTCCTTCCTTCCTTCCTTCCTTCCTTCCTTCCTTCCTTCCTTCCTTCCTTCCTTCCTTCCTTCCTTCTTTCTTTCTTTCTTTCTTTCTTTCTTTCTTTCTTTCTTTCTTTCTTTCTTTCTTTCTTTCTTTCTTTCTTTCTTTCTCTGTTCACAGCAAAATTGTGACATTTCCCATATACCACCTGCCCCCCAAATATGCATAGCCTTTCTCATTATCAACATTTCCCACCAGAGTGATACATTTGTTACAGTTGATGTCGGCTTATTTGGGTCTTGCCTGAAAGTCTGGAGGGCTAACCAAGTCTCTTCATTTTGAGGTCAAATTCCAAACTTTGTCTCCTTATATTACACAACCTCTGAATTTAAAAAAAAAAATTTTTTTTATGTCTAGCATACCAGGAGCAGTTCTTTGCTGAGCTCCCTGGAATCTTGCCATGTTCATGTATGAACTTGGTCAAGGACCAGATGTAAATATTCATGTAGATTTTGGGGAAATTTTCTGTATTTTTTTCCTTCTTTACTCTGTCCTCTAATTCCAGATGACATATATCAGCTCCTACCTCTGTTTCTTCCATCCAGTAAATTGCAATTTTTCTATTTGAATTAGATTATCATGCTCTTATTTGGTAAAGGCTTTCAAGATACTCATGGTGAATATCTGGTTGTATATCTGGTTCAACCAACCTGCATTGGTTGAGGTACAGCATCTGCAAAGAGTTGCCTTTTATATATTGTCAATCTTTTATATTTTGTTCTAAGTGCTTAAGGAAGAAAGGCAATTCTGAAAATAGTTACTCTCTTATGGCCAGAACTAGACATTACCCTGAAATTTTATTCTACTATAAGTTTAAAATAAGTAGCTCATCTAATGGCTTACATTTGTCTATTTTTGTTGGTTTTAACCTTTAAATATTTAAAATAATTATGTGCATAAACTTCTTTACATATAACTCTAACATCCTATCTAATAAAGAAGGAAATGCAAATTTACCACCATGCTGTCACAAAGATGACAGCGCCCATAGCCACAAGATGGCAGTGTCCAGTCCCCTCAGAACCCCCCCCCCCCCCCGCCAGAGTCCCCAAGTCCTTTCAGCCCCACCAGGGGGGCGGGCAGGTGCATGGTGTGGCCTGATCCACCCTCAGCCTCCCAGCCGCCAGGGTGCAAGCAAGCCTCAGATGGTGGCTGCCCAGCTGCCTAGGGCCAGCCCGAGGCACAGGAAAGTCTCAGATGGTGGCTGCCCAGCCACCCAGGGCCACACGAGTCTCAGGTAACCAGGGCCGGCAAAGGCTTGCACTGCTGGCAGTGGCAGCAGCAGAGGTGTGATGGGGGCATCACCTTCCCCTGATCACCGGGTCACCTCCCGCCCCTGAGGGCTCCCAGACTGTGAAAGGGGGCAGGCTGGGCTGAGGGACGCCCTTTCCAGTGCATGCATTTTCATGCACCAGACCTCTAGTTAATTATAAGTATTTATTATTTATACGTTTTAAATATATTTTTTCTAGATTGTTTTTGGTGTGTTTTTAAAATTACTTTCTATTGTGGTAAAACTTACTATCTTAATTATTTCTAAGTGTACAGTGCAGTGATTTTTAAATATATTCATATTTAGTGCAAACAATCTTCAGAACTTTTTCTTTAAAACAAAAGCCTAGTCCAGATGTATTCACAGGGGAGTTTTACCAAATATTCAAAGAAGAACTAACACCTATCCTTCTCAAACTATTCCAAAAAGTTTAAGAGGAAGGAACACTTCTAAACTCTTTCTAGAATGTCAGCATTACCCTAATTCCAAAACCAGATAAAGACACAACAAAGAAAGAGAACTATAGGCCAATATCTCTGATGATGATAGATGCTAAAATCTTCAACAAAATTTTAGCAAGTTGGATCCAACAATACATTAAAAAGATCATATACTCCGACCAAGTGGGATTTATTCCAAGGATGCAAGGCTAGTACAATATTCACAAGTCAATAAATGTGATATAGCACATAAAAAGATTGATGCAGAAAAAGCATTCAATAAAATCCAACGCCCTTTTTTGATAAAAAATTCTCAGCAAAGAAGGATCATACCTCAACATAAGAAAAGCCATATGTGACAAACCTAAAACTATCATCATACTCAATAGGAAAAAACTAAAACCATTTTCCCTTAGAACAGGAAGAAGACAGGGATTCCTTCTTTCACCACTCTTGTTCAACATAGTACTAGAAGTCCTGGCCATCGTGATCAGACAAGAAGAAGAAATAAAAGGCATCCAAATTGGAAAGGAGGAAGTAAAACTCAGTTTTCGCAGATGACATGATACTGTACAAAGAAAACTGAAGACTCTATAAAAAAAACTACTAGATTTAATAAATGAATTCAGAAAAGTAGCAGGATACAAAATTAACACCCAAAAATCCATAACATTTTTATACATCAATAGTGAACTCTCAGAGAAACTGAAAAAAAAATTCCATTTACCATTGCAACAAAAAAATTAATACACTTAGGAATAAACATAACCAAGGAGGTAAAAGACCTGTACTCCAAAAACTACAGGACATTGAAAAAAGAGGCAGAGGAAGATATAAACAAGTAAAAGGATATACCATGTTCATGGATTGGTAGAATCAATATCATTAAAATGTCCAAACTAACCAAGGCAATCTATAATAAAATGCAATCCCTAATAAAATGCCAGCAGCATATTTCACAGACCTAGAACAAACACTCCAAAAATTTATATAAAGAAACAAAAAAGACCCTGAATTGCTGCAGCAATCTTGAGAAAGAACAAAGTTGGAGGAATCACAATATCAAATATCAAGTTATACTACAAAGCTACTGTGCTCAAGAACAGGCATACAGACCAATGGAACAGAACAGAGATGCCAGAAATCAAACCAAGCCACTATGCTCAATTAATATTTGACAAAGGAGGCCAGAGCATACATTGGAGCAGAGACAGTCTCTTCAATAAATGGTGTTTGGAAAATTGGACAGGTACATGCAAAAAAAAAAAAAAAATGAAACTAGACCACCAACTTACACCACACACAAATATGAACTCAAAATGGATAAAAGACTTAAATGTAAGATGTGAAACCATAAAAGTCCTAGAAGAAACTATGGGCACCAAAATCTCAGACATCTCTCATAGCAATATGTTTATTAATACATCTCTTAGGACAATGGAAATTAAGGAGAAAATAAACAAATGGGACTTCATTAAAATAAAAAGCTTTTGTACTACAAAAGAAACCATCAACAAAATAACAAGAGAGCCCACCACATGGAAGAACATATTTGCCAATGATACATCCGATAAGGGGTTAACCTTCAAAATATATAAGGGACCCATACAACTTAACAAAAGAAAAACAATTCAATTGAAAAATGGGCAAAGTACCTACATGGACACTTCTCCAAAGTGGACATACAGATGGCCAAGAGATACATTAAAAAAAATGTTCAAAATCACTAATCAGCCAAAAGATGCAAATCAAAAGGACAATGAGTAATCACCTCACACTTGTCAGAATGGCTACCATCAACAAATCAACAAACAACAAGTGTTGGTGAGGTTGTGGAGAAAAGGGAACCCTAGTACACTGTTGGTGGGAATGCAGACTGGTGCAGCTGTTATGGAAAACAATATGGAATTTCTTCAAAAAATTAAAAATGGAACTTCATTTGACCCAGTGATCCCACTTCTAGGAATATATCCTAAGAAACCTGAAACATTCATCAGAAAGGATATATGCACCTCTGTGTTCATAGCAGCACAATTTACAATAGCTAAGATTTGGAAACAGCCTAGTGCCCATCAACAGATGAATGGATTAGAAAACTGTGGTACATTTACACAATGGAATACTCTGCAGCAATAAAAAAAGGAAGAACTCTTACCATTTGCAACAGCATGGATGGACCTGGAGAGTATTATGCTGAGCGAAATAAATATCACATAATCTCACTCATATGTAGAATCTAATGAACAACATAAACTGATGATCAAAAATAGACCCAGAGACGTAGAAGCATGAACAAACTGTTGAACCTCAGAGCAATGCACAAGAGATCAAATTTCTCCACACCTTCGCCAGCATTTGTAATTTAATGTGAGTGTATGTGTGTTTTTAAATAACACTTATTAGTTTCTGTTTTCCTAATGAGTATACAGTTTTGATTTGTATTTAACTAATGAGCAATGTTATTTGAACATCTTTCATCTTTTAATATATTTTTTGTCATGTTTTCTTTTGTAAACAAATCTACTTTTCTATATGGTTATAGTCATCACTGTTATTATAACTTTGATATACTGACTTACTTAAACTGACACAAAATAACCCTCGCTGGTTTGGCTCAGTAGTTAGAGCGTTGGCCCTCAGACTGAAGGGTCACGTGTTTGTGGGTTTGATTCCATCAAGGGCACATACCTCAGTTGCAGGCTCACTGGTGAAGCAACCAATCAGTGTGTCTCTCACATTGATATTTCTCTCTCTCTGTCTCCCCCTCACCCTTCTTTCCACTTTCTCTAAAAATCAATGGAAAAATATCCTCCAGTTAGGATTAACAACAACAACAAAAAGACACAAAATATTTATTGCAAAATAACTTATCTGTGTACTGGTAGGTTTGAACCATTATATTTATTTATCATTTGGCTCTTTATAGTCTTCATTTTTTTCAATATTTTCTGTTAATTTCAAAATTATTTTTACTGATATTGAATTTTACATTAAAATTTTAAGTATTTATATATCATTTTAGAGTATTGATGGAGTTTCTTTTTGTAAAAAAATATTTTTTAATTGATTTTAGACAGGAAGGGAAAGGGAGAGAGAGATAGAAACATCAATGATGAGAGAAAATCATTCATTGGCTGAGCGAATCCCTATTGCACACCTCCTACTGGGGATCAAGCCTGCAACCCCGGCATTTGGCTTGACTGGGGAATTGAACCGTAACTTCCTGATTCATGGATCAATGTTCAACCACTGAGCCATGCGGGTCGAGCTGGAGTTTGTTCACATAGAGCCATTTCAATGTCTAAAGTGTATAGATTGATTACTTTATATGTTTGATTTATTTCTTTGTTTTTACCTTAATTATTATTTTATTTCTATACTTTTCCTAACATAGATGCATTTTCATCAAAATATTAACTCTACAGACCACCCATATATTTTGCTTTCTTTTTGTTTTCTTTCCCTTAGAAAGATGTTAGTCATAAAACAGATGAATTTTCACCAAAATATTACTTCACTGTTTAGAGATCACACATGCCTTTTTCTTTATTCTCCATACTTTTTTTCTTATTTTTTGCTTACACGTATTTTCTAATTTTTATATATGTGAGTGTTACTTTTTTAATTCATACATTGCACAATGAAAACTATGATCCTAAACTGCCCAAGCTGTTGAACAGGCATTAGGAGAGTAATAAGGGAGCACAAACACCTATGGTAGTTTATTTTTTAAAGTAGAAATTAAAATAATAATATATTTTTTATATTGTAGATTAAAAAACTTTTAAATGTTAATATCGAATGTTGGTTTGAATGTACACCATCAGCGTCCAATGCAGATTAATTTGGTGAATTCATTCTGAATGAAAATAAAACAATAAGTATTAAAGCTTTTAAAATATGAAAATTCTGATTTTAGCAATTTCCCATAGACCATAATAATGGATTATGAAATGATGTACAAATAAATGTATAAAATATAGAATTGCTCATAATACTATAAGACTAGAAACATATTAATGTTCAAATTTTGAGAAATTATGAAATATATGAATTATTCACACAATGAAATATATGTAATCAACACTAATAAAAGAGAAAAATGGTAATTGGCGTACGAGCTACCCTTTTCATTGGCTAATCAGGGCTATATGCAAATTAACTGCCAACTAAGATTGGCAGTTAACTGCCAACAAGATGGCGGTTAATTTGCATATGTAGGCACAATGCAGGGAGGCGAAAGGGAAAGCAGGAAGAAGCCCCCTGCCACTGACAGTGATCGGAAACCCAGGGGGGAGCTAAGAGCTGGGGGGCAGGGCAAAGGCGGCCCTGGGGCCTCCTTTGCCCTGCCCCCCAGCCATGATCGGAGAATCAGGTGCCTTTTCCACCCTGGCCAGTGATAGCAGGAAGTAGGGGTGGAGCCAGCGATGGGAGCTGGGCACGGTCGAAGCTGGCAGTCCCAGAAGCTAGGGGTCCCTTGCCTGGGCCTAAAGCAAAGCCCATGATCGTGGGGCTGCTGCAGCTGCGGGTCCCCGCTGCCCGGGCCGGACGCCTCAGCCAGAGGCGTCAGGCCTGGGCAAGGGGCCGATCCTGCGATTGGAGGGTGATGGGGGTCAACGCCTGAGGGCTCCCTGTATGTGAGAGGGGGCAGGCTGGGCTGAGGGACACTCCCCCCCACACACACCCAGTGCATGAATTTCGTGCACCGGGCCCCTAGTTGATTGATAAGAATGATATATATTGTTGTTCAACATGAAAACTACTTGTTTTATTTAAAAAATGATATGTGTACAAAATGTAATTGTGAATAAAGCCCCATAAGTGTGTATATGCATCTTGAAGTATATATGTGTAAATGTTAATAATGCTTATTTCTGAGTGGTGGCATTTTAGGTGACTTTTATTTCATTTTATTTCCTTTTAGAATATCTTTATTTTCTAAATTTTTATAATAATCACACATTAACATGCTATTTTTATTATTAAAAAAATGTAAGAAGTTGGCAATTTAAATATCCAGTTGTATGTATGTGAAAGAGAGAGAGAGAGAGAGAGAGAGAGAGAGAGAGAGAGAGAGAGAAATGGTTTTCTATATAAAATTTATTCCTCACCTGGTTGATTTTTTCATTATTGTATGCTTTCCTTCCTATATCTTATCTGAATATGGTATTAAGGAACTTACTATGCTGATGCCACCTTGTAAGTTACTTGAGATAATGGCTGCATTGTAAAAGGGCAAAATTATTTTCTTCACTGTGGCAACCCTGCAGATACAGTCAACAGCCTTCAACAGAAGGCTTAATATCCCTGGAGTAAGGCACTGCAGTAAACTTGCACATCCTCCCATAAAATATCATTGGCAAGTATTAGCCATTTCTCTGCAAATGCCAAGCCCTCATTTATCATTGCTCCACAGAAATGATGTTAAAAAGTTAGCACATTTGTTGTTTTATACCTTTCATTTTTTATGACCATTTCTCCATTCTCTATAGAAAAAAAAAATGTTATATGAGCTGTTGAACTGCTTGTTTTCTTATCTTCTTGTTTCTCTGCTTTCCTGTGCCTGTACACTCTTCATTCATCTCTATTAGATCTGCAAAAGGCTGAAAATGCTTGTCTGGTGTGAAAGTTCTTGTCAATTATTTAAGGAGGGAAAAGCTCTCCACGACAGAAAGGCATATGGAATTGTTCTGGTTACTTTTCCTCATGTGCTTAGCCAATATTTGTTTCCCCACCACACCATTCAAGGGGACTCAGATTTTCTTAAAAATCAGGGCACAACTTGAAACTAAAGAGAAAATGAACAAATGGGACTACATCAAAATAAAAAGCTTCTGCACAGCAAAAGAAACCATCAGCAAAACAACGAGAAAACCCACTATGTGGGAAAACATATTTGCCAATGTCATATCTGATAAGGGCCTAATCTCCAAAATTTATAGGGAACTCATACAACTTAACAAAAGGAAGATAAACAATCCAATCAAAAAATGGGCAAAGGACCTAAATAGACACCTTTCAAAAGAGGACATTCAGAAAGCCAAGAGACATATGAAAACATGCTCAAAGTCACTAATCATCCGAGAGATGCAAATCAAAACAACAATAAGGTACCATCTCACACCTGTCAGACTGGCTATCATCAACAAATCAACAAACGACAAGTGCTGGAGAGGATGTGGAGAAAAAGGAACACTTGTGCACTGCTGGTGGGAATGCAGACTGGTGCAGCCACTATGGAAGACAGTATGGAGTTTCCTCAAAAAACTGAAAATGGAACTCCCATTTGACCCTGTGATCCCACTTCTAGGAATATATCCCAAGAAACCAGAAACACCATTCAGAAAGGATATATGCACCCCTATGTTCATAGCAGCACAATTCACCATAGCTAAGATCTGGAAACAGCCTAAGTGCCCATCAGTAGATGAATGGATTAGAAAACTGTGGTACATCTACACGATGGAATACTATGCTGCTGTAAAAAGGAAGGAACTCTTACCATTTGCAACGTCATGGATGGAACTGGAGAGCATTATGCTAAGTGAAATAAGCCAGTCAATGAAGGAAAAATACCACATGATCTCACTCATTCATGGATAATAGAGACCATTATAAACTTTTGAACAATAATAGATACAGAGGCAGAGCTGCCTCAAACAGATTGTCAAACTGCAGTGGGAAGGCCGGGGAGGGTTGGGGGACAGGAGGTAGGGGGGTAAGAGATCAACCAAAGGACTCGTATGCATGCATATAAGCATAACCAATGGACATAAGACACTGGGGGATAGGGGAGGCTAGGGGACTGTCTAGGGCGGGGGGGGGGGGAATGGACACATATGTAATACCCTTTGTATTACTTTAAGCAATAAAAAAAGAAAAAAAGAAAAACCAGGGCACAAAAGCTTCCAGCCTAATTAAAACCAGAGGGAAGTGAGCTCTCCCCTGGTGAATGATGGTCTGCATGGAGGAGAAGGTAATGATACATGTTAAACGCTGGCCTTATTCAAAACTAGACTAATTTCAGCAGATCCAGATAGAGAAGCCACTCCCCCGTCCCCCCGCCCCCTGATCGCAGATGTTTTCTCAAACCTAATAATATCACTGTATTCCAGTTTTACTCTTTAGGGTTTACCAACCAATCTCTTTCAGGCACAGCATTTAAGTGCCAAATCCAGAAAGAGGACGGTAACTAGGGCATCACAGGCCTCATCAGCTGAGCTTCCAGGAGGGCATAGGACCCATTTTAGCACCTTGGGGCCCAGGTAGGGAGGGTTGCCAATGAGAGGTGTCATACAAAGAGGACAACTATAAGCCAAGAACCAGTAAGTAAAACATAGGGGAAAAGTCTCAGGAGACTATTAAATAGGCAGTGAACTCAAGACTCGGAAGGTGTGAGAGACTGGACAAGTATATTGAGACTCCCAGTCGAAGTCAGAGATCAAGCACTAATGCCCCATAGAATCCATTTAATGCCATATTTTTGCTGAGCTCCTAGTATTCTTTTATTTAAAACCTCTCCCATTCATTAAATTTATTAAAATAATCTGTGAAATACGCATGTAAAATGTAATGGTAAAATTGCTAATAACCCTTCCATCTTAAGATATTTTCCATTGATAAATTTTATTTGTATATTTCAAAGTAAATTTTGAGGTGCACTGTAAATGTGATTTTCATAAGCATTATCCATAACCTACTAATAAATGTATTCACTGGATATATAAAGATATATCACATGGATATGTTTTTATTTTTTTAATAGTTCCCATGCATTTGGGATGTGTTTTCCTTTTTTTTTTTTCTTTTTGATAATATGTAGCACTGTCATGAACAGACTTGAGTAAGTACTTTACCTTGAACATATTGCTAAATTATTTTCTTTTTTTTTTTTAAATATATTTTTATTGATTTTTTACAGAGAGGAAGGGAGAGAGATAGAGAGTCAGAAACATCGATGAGAGAGAAACATCGATCAGCTGCCTCCTGCACATCTCCTACTGGGGATGTGCCCGCAACCCAGGTACATGCCCTTGACCGGAATCGAACCTGGGACCTTTCAGTCCGCAAGCCGACGCTCTATCCACTGAGCCAAACCGGTTTCGGCGCTAAATTATTTTCAAGAGTCATCGTAATGCATTGCAATCTTTAAAAACAGGGTATTTGACTAGTGCTTTTTGAATTTTAATGAGCATATGAGTCACCTGGGATCTTGTTAAAATAAAGATCCTGAATAAAGTCAGGTATTGGGTGTGGCCTGAGAATCTGACATTCTAGGTGCTCCTAGGTGATTCAATGCGGCAGGTTCAGGGAACACATTTTGAGCTTCAAAGTAGTAGATTACATGGTCAATAAATCCTCATCCACTGTAAATAGTCATTTTTTGAATTTCGGTTATTTTGATCATTGAAAAGGAGTAATAACAGAATATTGATTCTCATATTTCCTTTTTTATTGCTGCTGAGAATAAACAGTTTTGCAAATTCTTGCATTTTTCCTTTCATCGTTAGTCTGTTTATGTCCTTTTGTCATTGCTTAATGACAGAATCTCTGACAAAGACAGAGTTCATTGTTTTATATATTTTAAGGACTTTTATATGTACTTATATTTGACAACTTGCTTTCATCTCTAGGATCATAAAATAACAGATGGATAAATTTGAATATAATAATGTTAAGGAATTCTATTTATCATTTTACTTTTAAAAGTTTACTTTTAGATTATGAATTCTAAAAAGCTATTTTAAAAATATGTAACTTATAATAGATGAGTTTTGAATATATCAAGAATTCTTAAAACCAGTAAGAAAAATCTAATAGAAAAGTAAGCAAAACAAATAAGCTGTCATTGTTAAGAAGAGAATAACAGGGCTAAACATTTTTTTTAAATGCTACCCAAATTAGAGTCATAAAAATGCCAATCAAGATCCCAGTGAAATTCCATTTTAACAATCAATTTTTTAAATGAAGTCTGGCAGAGACACTGATTAGAAGAGGCTTGGACCAGGACCCCTCACATACTACTGATGGGAACTTAAATGGGTGCAATTGCTTTGGAAACTAATCTACAACTTTCTTGTAATACTGAACTTTCAGATATACACTCAGCAGTTCCATTCTCAGGTATAAATACATGATATAAAAACGCATATGTGTAGCAAGGGGTACTTAAGTGTGAATAGTAACAAGAATTCTGGAAGCACGCATATCCATGGAAACAAGAAAGAATGCCATATATGTATGACGGCATGTTCTTACAATGATATACCAAAAGCATCAAGAAGAATCACAGCCACATACAATAACATGGATAAAGCCTACTAATGTAATGTTGAGTAAAAAGGAAATTTATAGAAAAAATTTTGCATGATTTCTTTTTTTAAATAACATGCATTTATTGATTTCAGAGAGAGAAAGGGAGGAGGGAGAGAGACAGAAACATCAATGACAGAGAATCATTGATCACCTGCCTCCTGTACACCCCCAACTGAGGATCGAGCTGAAACCTGGACATGTGAATTGAACTGTGACCTCCTGGTTCACAGGTTGGCACTCCGTCACTGAGCCACACAGGCTGGGCTGCATATCTTTTATATACAATTTGAAAACAAGACAATTTCAATAATTTATTATTTAGACATATATATTTGCATGAAGAGCAACGAGAAACAAAATATACAGACACAGTTGAGTATAGTTGCTGCCTCTGAGCAAGGAGATAGAGATGCAGTAAGGAAAAAAAACCCAGCAAAATGTTTAAAATATTGATTTCTTAATTTCAGGTTGGAAAAGTGGGGGGGGGGCGTGTATAAGATACCCCCCACTTTTCCAACCCAAAATTAAGAAATCAATATTTTAAACACTTTGCTGGTTTTCCTCTTAAGATCTTCTTTTTTGGCATCTTAAGGAGTTGTTCTTCCTGTTTTCTCCACTGTCTGATTATATTATACTCAGTGGGAGGAGGTCCAAATTGTCTCTCTGCAGCTCTATTTTCATGCTCTTTTGCATAGCTGATTACATTCAGCTTGAATTTTGCAGAGTAAGACAATTGCTTACCAGTATTTACCTTTTTATTTTTTGACATCTTTATGGGCTCAGAATGCTCTGGTCCCTGTTGCATCTGTGCACTCTCCACCTCCACATCCAATTACAGCATCAGCTGAGGTCAGTATCAATAAGGCTTGTGATTGGAGGAAGCCTGTTTGACTAGGTTTGGGCGGCTACTCACCTGCGCGGCTCCCTCCTTGGCTGACTTCCATGTATAAGACGCCCCTTGATTTTCAGTCTAATGATTTTAGAAAAAATATAGTGTCTTATACACGGAAAAACATGGTATATGTAATTTTCCTGGTGTCATTGTAGTTCTTTAATGGGAGAGTCTAGTAACCCCTTTTCCCACTGGTTGATGGTAACAATGCACCATGTATCAACCTTGAATATGCATGAGTCTCTTTGTAACCTCCCTACTCTTTTTCTTTTACTATTTGATTATTCCCAAACAAATAAAACACTGCATGTATTACTATATCTTTGTAAAAAACAGCTCATGTATGTTGGGGCAAATCATCCTACCTTGTTGTTTTTCGTAATTGTTTTGGCTATGCTTAACCCTTTGCCCTTATACTTACAATGTTCTCCATTAAGCTCTAGCATACATTTTTATTAGATTTCTTAAATTCATTGTGGATTATGTTTTTATAAATAGAATGTTCAATATATTTCTTAATTTACTTTGTATATTGATCTTTTATCTATCACTTCTGCTAAAATTTTTTAATACCTCAGTGTACAGATTATTATATATTTTAGACATTACTGACTATTCCTTTCTTTGCAATTCTTTTACTTCCTTACTGTCTAGAATCTCTAGTGGTATAGTAACATTTTTGTCTTGTTCCTGACTTGTAACATTTTATCCCTATGCAAGTTTGTTTGCTTTATAATTTTCATATATACCACTTATCACATTATGAAAATTCTCCTCTATTCCACATTTCCTAAGAGTTTCATTATGAATGTTTGTTGAATTTTATCAAATGATTTTCTATATGTATTGGCATATTTTTCTTCTCTTATCTAGTAATATATATTTACCTTTGTTCATTGCTTTAACTATTCACAAATACTCACTCTCATTCCCTGTAAAAGTTTTATAAATCTGTGCTCAGTGTCATGTGACTTGCAATTGCTGTGCCAGCTGTGGGAAGATTATATATCCCTTCCTTTGCACTAGTCTAGGTGAATACTTTGGTTACAGATTGAACAGAGACAGCCTGGAGCAGTGCTGCAGCTGACCTGCAGCCTACACGAAACGAGACATAAAACAAACAGTGCTGCTTTCAGTTGCTGAGGTCCCAAGATCGGTTGTGCAGCAAAGCTGACCAAAACAGTGTATATGTCTGTTTCATAATAATTGTAGTAGCATTATTTTATAAAGATTTTGTAAATTGAATTTTGATTTTTTAATAAACATTTCCAACATTAGAATTTATTTGTTTCCTCATTGCACTGTAAATTTCACTGCATTGTTTTAATATATGTTGGGTTGTATTATTTCTATGAATTGTAATTTATTTAATTTTATAACTTACTATAAGGCCAGTTTTTAAACAAGCTCAATATGCTTTTGAAAAGATAATATTTCTTCTGTTTTTCAGAACATGCTAGTTATGTGTATGTGTAGTAACACATATATGCATATATATCAAAACTAGCTTTTTATTATATCACTAGAGGCCCAGTGCATGACATTTGTGCACTGAGGAGTGTGAGTGTGTGTGTGTGTGTGTGTGTGTGTTGGGGGGGGGGTAGTTGGGGGGTTGTCCCTCAGACCAGCCTGTGCCCTTTCGCAGTCCGGGAGCCCTCGGGGGATGTCCGAGGAAGCCGGCAAACATCCCTAGCACTGCCACTCTCCAGCCATCAACCCAGCTTCTGGCTGAGCGGCGCTCCCTCTGTGGGAGTGTACTGGCTACCAGGGGGCAGCTCCTGTGTTGAGCATCATAGCTACCAGTCTTTCCCCTGTTCAGTCTATTTGCATATTACCCTTTTATTATATAGGATTTTAGACCTCTATTGTCTTAGTTGCTCTTTCTAATTTATCTCTCAGATGTTGAAGGTGAAAAATAAAAGTCCATAATAATAAATAATTATACATTTTACATAATCATAAAGGACCATATCATTTTTAATGTAAAACAACTCTAATAGTTTTTAACTTGATTTTAACATTATGACTATGTTTTTCATTTGCAAGTTTCTGCTCTGTCTTTGTACATTTGTTTCTCTAAACCTTTATATCTTTTGTTTTGGAACATTTTTGTAATTTTTAACACTATCTGCATGTCTTTCTCGTTTAAAAGTCTTATTTAATGTCATAAATAAGCATTTATTCTGGCATTTTCATTGTTTCATTTTTTAAGTCCATATTTTCCACTTATACTTTCTTATTTCATTTGAGTTTGTTCCTTTTCAGTAATAAAAATATTTATAATGCCTCTTTGGTTTTATTTACAGCTATAATTTTCATATATATATATATATATATATATATATATATATATATATATATATATACCTTTTTAACTTATATTTCTTTATTGTTAATTTTAGTCAGTGTAAATTTACTCCCAATTCAATTAAAAAATACAATATTAGTGCTCTTAATCTTTCCATTTTCTCTCCCTAAATGCTCATCCTGCCTGGTTATATTGCTATAATCATATATTTTTTCCCTTACCTTTGAATTACATTCATTTGAATAATATGCTTAAACTGTTTGCTCCTTGAAATATCATATTTAGACTATATTATGTGGAATACTCACTATGAAAGATGAGAACTGTGCCTTCACACTTCCCTTAAGTCTCTTACCATTTAAAAATTACATTTATATTTTTACATTATCAAGGCTCATTAAATTTACATTCTATTCTGTCCTAAAAAGCCTGGAGTTTTCTAGCCTTTTATATTTCAATTGATATGGTTCTCACTAACTAATGTTTTGTTGCAATTTTGTTTTGTTTCTAGTAATAGCAGCTTCTTTAATTCTAAGTTTTAAAACTTTGTCTTGTCTCCTGGCTAGAATTTATTTTATTCATTTTATTGAATCTATTGAGATGACCATATGTGCTTTGCTCCTTTAATGCTTTATATGTTCAATTATATTGATCACCCATTGTTCAGTGAAACCTGTCATTCTTAGCCTGGCCAAAACCACTTGGTTATTTCACATTACACTTTTAATATGTCATGGATATGAATAGCTAACATTGTATAAAATAGTTTTCATTTGGTCACAAGGGATATTTTTGATGCGTTTTTTTTCTCTCTAGTTTTGGGATCATGGAATTGATTGGCCCATAAAATGAGTTGGGCAATGTGGGAGACAGAATAATGGGCCCCACCACCGCCAAAGGGGTCTATGTTCTAACCCCTGGGACCTATCTTACATGGGAAAAGCACTTTATAGATGTAAGTAAATTAAGGGTCTTGGGATGGGTATTATTCTGAATTATCTGGGTGGATCTAATGTAATCATAAAATTTCTGATAAGAGAGAGAGAAAGGTGAGTCAGAGTCAGAGATGATGTTAAGGAAGAGTCTTGAAGGCAGCAAGAGATAAATCACACCTTCCCTAAGTGGGTGAAACAATTGAATGACAGTGGATTTCTCATCAGAAACCACAGATATCAGCAGGAAAAAGAGCCTGTTTTAAGTGCTGAAATAAATCCTATACCCAGCAAATATCCTTCAGTAATAAAGGAAAAACCAAGGAATATTCACATGAAAGACAACTAAAACCTCACCTTAAAGAAGGCTGAGGAAGTTCTCTAAACAGAAAGGAAATGATGAAGCGAGGCATCTTGCAACATTAATAAGGAAGAAAGAGTATGGTAAGCAAAAATATGGGTATATGCAATCAACTTTCCCCTCTCAGATTTTTTAAAATTATGTCTCAATTGTTGAAGCAAACATTATAAAACTGTCTCGTGTAATTCTAAATGTAGGGAATATGCAGGGCAGGGCAAAGGAGATTTATGGTTGTGAATAACTGAAACACAGGGTTTATTCTTGTATTATTATTAATTTTGTATTATTTTGCATATGTACAGTTGGAAACACCCCCCCCCTTTATATTTGACAATTGTAAAAGGGTAAGGTAAATGGCCTAAAGGGACATTTCATTCAGTCTGGTAAAATAGCATCAGTAGACTGTGATAAGGAGTGTAATATAATGTAAAATCCTTGGTAATTGTTTAAAAAGGTATACAAAAGATACAATAAAAAAGCACTCTGGGTAAATGAAAGGGGAAATTTAAGTATATTCAAATAAGCCACAAGAAGGCAGGGAAAATAAAACATAAAAACAAATAGAATACACAGAAAACAGAAAGACAGACTTAAGTCTTAATGTAACAATAATTACATTATCTGTAATTGGTTTAAATATGCGAATTAAAAGACAAAATTTGGTACATGACCCACCTATATGCTGTTTACAAGAAACTAATTTCAAATATCTTGATACAGTCAGGTTGAAAGTAAAATGATGAAAAAAGAAAGAACTCTTACCATTTGCAACAGCATGGAGAGCATTATGCTAAGGGAAATAAGCCAGTTGCAAAAAGATAAACATCTGATGAACAAAAATAGATCCAGAGACATAGAAACATCTAACAGACCATCAAACCTCAGAGGGAAGGTGGAGGGGAGGTGGCGGGGGGGGGGGGGGAGTAAGAGATCAACCAAAGGACTTGTATGCATGCAGATAAGCATAACCAATGGACACAGACAGTTGGAGGGTGAGGGCATGTGCTGGAGGGTGGGAGCGGCTGGGGAGAGGTCAATGGGGGGAAAGGAGACATATGCAATACTTTAAACAATGAAGAATTTAAATTTAAAAATGAAAAAAATATATATTCAAGCATTAATCAAAAGAAAACAATGCTGGTTGTATTAACATCAGATGAAGAATTATTTCAGAGCAAAAAGTATTGTCAGGAGCAGAGTGGGACATTCTATAATGTAACCTTAAGTGTGTAAACACCAAGAAACAGTGACAAAACATGTGAGGCAAAAATAGATAAACTGGAAGGATAAATAAACAAATCTATACTTTAGTTAGATATTGAAACACCCATTTCAGAACAATTAATAGAAAAACTGTAGAGAAAATCAGCAAGGATAAAGAATTCAACACGCCATCAAGCAAAAGCATCACATTTATGTTTATTGCACCTGACAACAGCAGAATACATTCTTTGCATGTGCTGATGGAACAAATGCCAAAATAAACTATATATAGAGACATAAAAACAACAAATAGAAAAAAATTTGAAATGAATAGAATGTGTTTTCAATCATATGGAATCAAAGTAGCAATTAATAACAGAAATAGCAGCTTATACAGTGAGGAGGCAGTGACCGTTGATTCTTCACAGAAGGTGCCTATAATAGTGGAATTTTCTTAAATGGTAGGGAATTGGTTAGTGGTTACTTCATATCAATTTTGGGAAACAGTTTAAGTTTTGCTTATGATTTCCAGAAGCCTAAACAAGAAATTGATACTGCTGTAATTAACCATCATATTAATAACAGGAAAGGAGCAAAGGGAAGGTCAAATATTATAAGCATGGTCATCTGGGCAGATTCACCAGGAAGATGCAGTTTTACACTCCTTAGTCCATTCCTCACAAATCACAGAGGGAAGGGACTGGACTGGGGGAGAGAGATGCATGCCCAATAAAATCGGGGTGATGTCAGATAGGTACTTGTCTGTCCATCACACCTGGGAACAGGTCAATGGACAGAATGGGTGTGGCCAATGCAAGCATGGGAAGATTTGGAATACTGAATTCTCTGAACAAAGGAGTTCGTTCTTTTGGCTCTTTGGGGACTCTTATTATAGGGAGCATGCTCTCTTGGTTCTCCTGCATTCACCCACATGGCTCAGGGCCATGTGGACCCACACACATAATGGACTAGTGTAGCGGTTCTCAACCTGTGGGTCGCGACCCCTTTGGCAGTCGAATGACCCTTTCACAGGGGTCGCCTAAGACCATCCTGCATACCAGATATTTACACTATGATTCATAACAGCAGCAACATTACAGTTATGAAGTAGCAACGAAAATAATTCTATGGTTGGGTCACAACATGAGGAACTGTATTTAAAGGGCCAGAAGGTTGAGAACCACTGGACTAGTGGCTTGCAGCTAGCCTGATGCTGAACTGGACCTAGTACAACATGTAATAGACACTCTGAACACTGGGCTTTGCTTTCAATTCTACTGAGACCCCGCTGCACTTCCACTATGATTGGAATGGGACTTGGAAATGCAGGGGTGTAATTCCACCCAAATAAAAATCACTCTTCCTCCTATGCAAGTTCAGAAAATTATTTTTCTCAAGATATCTTAAGGACTCCACCCTGTTTTGGAAACTGAATAAAGGGTGTGTGGACCTCTGTGTTTTTCTTACAACTGCATGTGAATATTCAATGATCACAAAATAAAATGTTCACTTAACAAAATATCATAGAGAATATTATGAACAACATTTGTATAATGAATTTGAAAATTTAGATGAAATTCTACTGGAAAAACACAACTCATCTAAAATTATCCAAAATTATACACAAAGTATATAGTATCATAAATCTTTTGAGGAAACAGAATTTAATAAAAATGGTTTCCATAAATTACTCTTCTAGCCCATTTGCGCTCAAGAATGAATTCTTCTAAACTTTTGAGCAATAAATATTCACCAAACTTATATAAACTCCTGATATAGGAAAGTAGGAGCATTGTCTGTATTACTTTCCTAACACTGCCAAAACAAATTACCATATTTTTTCGTGTATAAGGATGCCCTATGTATAAGACAGTTCCCACTTTTTCAACCCAAAATTAAGAAATCAATATTTTAAACATAAAAAAGAACACATTTTTATTTAGTAATTACCACAGGTAATGTTTACATACCAGTGTTATGATATTATGCAGCATATCACTTTATTCAGCCTTTGTTGCATCACTGCTCTCTTCTTCATCACTATTAGTTCCAGACATATCAATTTCTTCAACTTTTATTGTATCACTGCTGCCTTCTGCATCACTGTCTATACATGTGAGATCATCCTCATAAACTGGTGGCATTTTCTGAGCTAACTTTGTGTTCTCATGGTCAACTCTTCTCTCCTCATGAAATTGAAGCACCATTTTGCCTTCCCTGTAAAATCAACAAAGTTCATTTCGCTTGCAAACATTCTTGCCTGACATTGAATAAGCTTGGTTGACACACATAAGCCACTCTGGTGCTGCTCCGTAATCCAAGTCTTAAGCCTCTGCTCCACGTTTGCCCATTTTACTGGTTTTCCTCTTAAAGCCTTTTTTTTGGCATCTTAAGGAGTTGTTCTTCCTGTTTTCTCCACTGTCTGATCGTACACTCAGTGGGAGGAGGTCCAAATTGTCTCTCTGCAGCTCTGTTTACATGCTCTTTTGCATAGCTGATTACATTCAGTTTGAATTTTGCAGAGTAAGACAATTGCTTACTGGTATTTATCTTTTTATTTTTTGACAGCTTAATGGGCTCAGAACGTTCTGGTCCCTGTTGCATCTGCGCACTCTCCACCTCCACATCCAATTACAGGATTAGCTGAGCTCAATATCAATAAGGCTTGTGATTGGAGGAAGCCTGTTTGGTAAGGTCTGGGCAGCTATGCACCCGCACGGCTCCCTCCTTGGCTGACTTCCGTATAAGACGCCCCTCGATTTACAGTCTAATGATTTTAGAAAAAAATAGTGTCGTATACATGGAAAAAAACAGAACCTCAAGTTTGGTGGCCTCAAATAACTCCAAGCTACCCATTCCAAGTGGGGAGGGCCGTAAGTCCAAAGGTGTCAGCAGGGCCACCCCCCCTTGAAGGCTCCTTCCTGCTTTTAGCTCTAGGTGATCCTTGATTTGTAGCAGCACACTCCAATCTCTTCCTCCATTTTTCACATGGCCTTTCCCCTGTATCTGTGCCTTTCCCTTGTAAGGATAATTGTCACTTAATTTAGGGCCCACACATTAAATTCAGGATCGTTTCATGACAAGACCCTTAACTTGACTACAAAAGCAAATAACTTTATTTTTGAAAATAAGGTCAACTTCACTGGTTCCAGGGATTAAGACAGGGACATATCTTTTGGGTCCACCATTCAACAGGGCACATATTTTATGAGGCCAAAAGTACTTTAATATCAATATTTGACAAGAACATTACAAAAAAGTTATAGGCAATTTCTCATAAACATGAATAAAATTTTTCTAAAGAAACTATTAGCAAATGAAATACAGCATAAATTACAAAAGTATATCACAGAAAATTGTATTTCTTTCAGAAATGAAACATTAGGCTATATTTTAAAAAAAATTAATCATAACATTTGCCATAGTAACAAAAGAAAATAGAAAGAACATATGATCAGCAAAATATCTATTCATTATAAAAACTCTTAGTAACCTATGAATAGAGGGAAATTCCTTGATATAATGATAAATAATTCAATTAACATTTTGAAAACTCTTCCTCTGACCTCACAACTTCTATCAATAATATAGTGCAGTTCCTTGCGAGTCCCATAAAACAGAGAATAAATGGTAGTCCAGCCAGCGTGGCTCAGTGGTTGAGCATCAACCTATGAATCAGGAGGTCACAGTCAGGGCATATGCACAGTTTGCAGGCTAGATCCTTGGGTGTGTGTGTGGGTGGGGGTGGAGGGGGGGATACAGGAGGCAACTGATCAATGATTCTTTCATCATTGATGTTTCTATCTGTCCCTCTCCCTTCCTCTCTGAAATCAATAAAAACATATATTTTTTTGAAAAAAGAAAACAAATGGTAAAAGGCATGAAAAGAAAGAAACAAAACTCATTAATTGCAGATGACATGCATGCAAATAAACAAAATTCAAAAGAATCTACACTTAGGATAATAACTAAGTAAATTCACAAGGTAGCTGGATAAAAGGTCAATGTAAGGAATCAATTTTATTTCTATTTACTAATAATCAACAAACAGAAAATCAAACCTGAGAAATAGTGCCATTTTAAAATAGCATTAAAAATAAAATACCTAGGAAAAATGTAAATATTTATTTCATTTTTGAAGACTGTAAATGCAATACAAATTTATGACAAAGAACTGTTACCCTAAATATATTAAAAATGCATGCAAATCACGTTTTTAAAAAAGGTAGTCAACCAAATGGAGAAAAGAGGCAAACATCGAATGACATTTCACAAGAAGCTACCCAAATGGCTGAGAAACTTACAGAAGGTGGTACCACCTCATTAGTTATCATAGAAATACAAATCAAGACCACAATGGCACAATGTCTAAATACAATGACTAACACCCAATATTGGTGAGGATTTGGAGCAGCAGTAATTGTCAACAGTGGTGTGTAAGCTTATACAACCACTTCCAAATCTGCTTGACAATATCTATAAAGGCTGGATATGTGCCCATCCCATGATTCAGCATTTTAACTTTGAAGCGTTATGTCTAACCATAATGCTAACATATTTATTCAAACTACTGTACAATGATGTTCACAGTGGCATTATTCATAGAAGAGATAAAATAATTTATAACATAATCCTACAAAAATACTACTTTACAACAGAGAGAAGAATCTAGAAACTTAAATTTGAGCCAAAGAACCTTGGTGTAAAAGATTGCATACTGTAAGATCTCACTTACATAACCATCAGAAACTAATCAATGATGTTCGATGTTCAGAGAAACCACGGTATAAGGATGCTGAGTGGCAGAATCATTTTTCACCTGAGGTCTAGTTACAGCCGCCAAATAGTTTCTGAACATTATATGCATTGTGCTTCCTTAAATGTTTTTAATATGAAGCAATAAAGGCTAGAGATAATGTCAGCTTTAGCTGTCAAAAGATTTTGTTTTGTCAAATTTAAGAAAAATGCACATTCTGATAAAAAGAGCATTTTTAAATAAGAGGAAATTATAGACTTTCCAACAAGTTATGATGGAATAATTGGCTATCTCTTTGGAAGAGTATAATTTTGTTGTTCTGAACCATAAATCATACATTAAAATGAAGTGCAGATGCCTTAAAGTAATAAACAAGAAAAGTTAACCATGTAAGAACTTGGAAAGAATATGAGCAAATCTTGCCATTATTTTGAGGTGAGGGAAGAATTTCTGAGCATAAATGAAAATTAGGATAGCTAAAGTTGAAGAATATACAGATTTAACTATATGTAAATATTTTAATGGTTAATAAATTATCTATAAAATGAAGTATTGAATAACTAAAAATTTATAGATCAGTCATAAGCTTAAAAACTTTAATATTAAAAGAGTTCTTATAGTCAATTAGAAATTAATCATATACTAATAATTAAATGGATAAAAAGAATTTTGGAAGGAAATCCCTCAAAGAAAAAAAGTTAAAATATTATTAGCATAGCCCTAACCGGTTTGGCTCAGTGGGTAGAACGTCAGCCTGTGGACTCAAGGGTCCCAGGTTTGATTCCGGTCAAGGGCATGTACCTTGGTTGCGGGCACATCCCCAGTAGGGAGTGTGCAGGAAGCAGCTGATCAATGTTTCTCTCTCATCGATGTTTCTAACTCTCTATCCCTCTCCCTTCCTCTCTGTAAAAAATCAATAAAATATATTTTAAAAATATTATTAGCATAGTAAACATGAGAAATCAATTAAATGCAACTTAATACAAGATATTGTCAATAAACTATCAAACTGCAAAACAGAGACAGAGAAAGAGAAAGGAAAGGAGAAATGGAAATAACATGTCTAGCCTGGCAGGCATGGCCCAATGGTTGAGCATAGACCTATGACCTAGGAGACCACGGTTTGATTCCCAGTCAGGGCACATGCCTGGGTTGCGGGCTCAGTCCCCAGTGTGGGGCTTGCAGGAGGCAGCTAATCAATGATTCTCTCTCATCATCAATGTTTCTATCTCTCTCTCCTCTCCCTTCCTCTCTGAAATCAATAAAAACAATATTTTAAAGAAAAAGAAAATAGAGAGGAACCAAGATGGCGGCGATATAGGCAGACGTGTCCCAGGTCGTGTCCCGGAGCAAATGGAGCGAGCAGCTGAAGCTAGTAACACTCACACCGAATTGGCGAAATTGCGCAGCTGGTGAGAGGGTTTGCAGCCGGGAAGAGCAGAACTCCCCTGGAAAGGTAAAAAAAAACCAGGGATTTGGGCAGGAAAGTTTGCCAGACCTCTGAGCCCAGAGAGTCGGAGGGAGACTGCGTGGCAGACAGCCGCGTCCCTTGGGACAGGCACAGCCCCTGACGGGGGAAAGGAGAACCGCGGGATTCCTGGCGCCGCCAGGGAAATTGAGAGCTGGGTTCTGTGACCGCGGAGGACTGAGCCTAAAGGGGGCAGCCTGAAGAGCTGACCTGACCATGCAGTCCCGGTAAGAGAAGAAGCTTACAGAAACCAAGCCTTCCCCGTTTCCGCGGCCAGCGTTTGTTTGTTTGTTTTCACTGAATCCTGTTCATGGGACATTTCGGATACAGACACTCACCTGTGCTGAAGAGAGGGAGAGTGTGCTGAGGAGTGGAATCTGGGGAGAGACTGGGGAAAGAGGGGGAGCCGGGAGAGGTGGTAGTGAATTGAGTGCTGAGACACCCCTGAGCCCAGGACTGGGGCAGCCACCCGCTCCTGAGAGTGAGTCTCCTCCCCCCAGCCTCCAGGCAAGGAGCACAGCCACACCCAGATTCCACCCTGTACGAGATCAAGGATTAAGATAACCTGATCAGTCCCTGGGAGTTAACAGGGTCTGGCCTATAGGGGGATTTTCAATCCCAGCAACAACACAGCGCCGGTAACTAACTATTACGCAGTCAGCTCTGGGCAGTGAACTTCCACTGGACAGAGAGGCCCTATAGCCTCAGAGGCCAACCCCAGAACACTGCCACCCAGAGGCTGACCTACAAACTGACTCTTTGCTAAACACAAAATAAGGCAGTCTGGGAAATAAATGCGGCATGCTTTAAAATAAGGACTGTGGTTTACAACACAGAGGAACAGTATATCACAGGGAAACTCAACACTCTCCTGAATACCTGGAAGGTCTAAGGCGAGCCACACTGAAGAATAGAAGAAACAAAGGACCTCCATTACTGCAATTTTTTTTCTTTTCTCACTTTTTAACTAAGAAACCAATTTTTTTTTCATTCTTTTTTTTCTGTTCTTTTTTTTTCTTTTTTTTTTCTTTTCTTTCTTTTCTTCTTTTTCCATCACCTGATTTTACCCTTTTGATTACTACCTTCTTATTTTTAACCAGTATTATTACTGCTACCATTTTACCATTTTTTAAAGTGCCATTTTATTTTTTCTTTATTTTATTTTGGGATTAGTGTTCACCATTCTATTTTCATCGTTATATTATTGGTTGTTTCTAGTTTGCATTCATATCCAGGGAGCTGTTGCTGGAATTTGTTGGGATTAATGGCTGTTCTATAGGAGTATTCTCCTCATATAAAAAGTCTCTTCCCTCTTCCACTTCATTCTCTCTTTTCGCTCTTTTTTTTTTTTCTTTTCTTTTCTCGCTTTTATTTTCCCCCCTCCTTTTTCCCAATTTCATTTTTGCACTCCCTTTTTTTGGTCCCTACTTTTCTTTTCCTTTTTCTCTTTTATCTTTTTCTCTTCCTTCTTCCTTATCCCCTAATTCTCTTAATTCAGGTGGTCACCTTTAATTGGGGTTATTAATATCGTGAATATATTTGTGTATAGTGCCTGGTACGTGGTGCCTTGTTGTGTTGTATTTTGTGCCTTTAAATCAACGCAGCAGATCCAAGCAACAGCAACCTCCTGAGCACCTCATCCTCTGCTGAGGAACAGCAGCTGTACGTGAAACCTCGCCCCACCAGCCGGAAGAGCCACCACAGCTGTGAACAGCAACCACCAGAGGAGCTGCTGACAACTGAAGAGCAGCTGCTACCGCAACCGCCCGAAGAGCAACCACAGACCAAGGAGTCACTGCCACCAAGGGAGCAACCACTGAACGACTCAACGTCTAGATATGTCAGTGAGATCAAACATGGGTAGACAAAGAAACCCCCAAAGGAAAGAGAAGGAGGACTCTCCAGAAAAGTAGCTAAGTAATACAGAGGCATGCAACATGACAGATAAAGAATTCAGAATAAGGATCCTAGAGTGCATAAACCGGATGGAGGAAAAAATCGACAACCTCTGCAAGAAGCAAGAAGAAACAGATGAAAAAATCGATAACATATGGAAGAAGCTAGAAGAAACAGATGAAAAAATCGATAACATATGGAAGAAGCTATAAGAAACAGATGAAAAAAATCAACAACCTAAGTAAGACCCAAGAAGAAATGAAGAGTGATATAGCTGCAATGAAAAACTCCATTGAAAGTATCAACAGTAGACTAGGAGAAGCGGAGGACCGAATAAGTGAATTAGAAGACAAGGAAGCAAAACACACCCAAAATGTACTGCAATTGGAGAAAAAAATTAAAAGACAGGAGGAGAGCCTAAGGGAGCTTTGGGACAACATGAAACGAAACAACATACGAATAATAGGAGTACCAGAACAACAGAAGGATGAAAAAGGATTAGAAAACCTACTCGAAGAAATAATATCAGAAAACTTTCCTGAGGTGGGGAAGAAAAAAGTCACACAAGCCCAGAGAGTCCCAAACAAGGTGAACCCGAAAAGACCCACACCAAGACACATCATAATCACCATGGCAAATGTTCAGGACAAAGAGAGAATCTTACAGGCTGCAAGAGAGAGACGGAAAGTTACATACAAGGGATCTCCCATTAGATTGTCAAATGACTTCTCAACAGAAACACATCAGGCCAGAAAAGAATGGACTGAAATTTACAAAGTGATGCAAAGCAAAGGACTGAATCCAAGAATACTCTATCCAGCAAGGCTATCATTCAAACTTGAAGGGGAAATAAGAAGCTTCACAGACAAAAAAAGGCTAAGGGAGTTTGTCACCACC
Organism: Myotis daubentonii; assembly: GCF_963259705.1. Lineage (NCBI taxonomy): Eukaryota > Metazoa > Chordata > Mammalia > Chiroptera > Vespertilionidae > Myotis > Myotis daubentonii. Next base: position 12,921,767 of record NC_081852.1, read on the forward strand.
AAGCCAGCAATGCAAGGAATGTTAAAGGGACTGGTATAAAAATAAGAAATAAAAAGCTCAGAAAGAAAACAGCCACACAAAAAAAGAAATGGCTACAAACAAGTACCTTTCAATAATAACTTTAAACGTAAACGGACTAAATGCTCCAACCAAAAGACATCGAGTGGCTGAATGGATAAAAAAACATGACCCATACATCTGCTGTCTACAAGAAACCCACCTCATTAGAAGGGACTCACACAGACTGAAAGTGAAAGGATGGAAAAATATCTTTCAGGCAAATGGAAAGGAAAAGAAAGCTGGGGTAGCAATACTTATATCGGACAAAATAGACCTCAAAGTGAAGGCCTTAACAAGAGATAAGGAAGGCCACTTCATAATACTAAAGGGATCAATACAACAAGAAGATATAACCCTGGTAAACATATATGCACCCAATGTAGGAGCACCCAAATTCATAAAAAAACTCCTGGAAAATATCAAAGGAGAGATCGACAACAATACAATCATAGTAGGGGATTTTAATACACCATTGACAGCACTGGATAAGTCCTATAGACAAACAACCAGCAAAGATACAGCAATCCTAAATGACTCACTAGATCAGATGGACTTAATAGACATCTTCAGAACACTTCACCCCAAAGCCAGAGAATATACGTTCTTCTCAGGTGCTCATGGGACATATTCAAAAATAGACCACATATTGGGTCACAAGCAAAGTATCCCCAAATTCAAGAAGATTGAAATCATAAAAAGCGTCTTCGCAGACCACGACGGCATAATATTAGAAATAAACTACAATAAAAACAACCCCAAATACTCAAACACCTGGAAGCTGAATAGCATGCTATTAAATATTGATTGGGTTACCAATGAGATCAAAGAAGAAATTAAAAACATCCTGGAAACTAATGACAATGAAAACACAACAATCCAAAACCTATGGGACACATTGAAAGCAGTCCTGAGAGGGAAGTTTATAGCTCTACAGGCCTATCTCGAAAAACAAGAAAAAATGGTAGTAAATCATCTAACTCTACAACTCAAAGAATTAGAAAGAGAGCAACAAGAAAACCCCAGAGTGAGCAGAAGGAAGGAGATAATAAAGATTAGAGCAGAAATAAATGACATAGAGACCAAAAAGACAATACAGAAAATCAATGAAACCAAGAGCTGGTTCTTTGAAAGGATAAACAAGATTGATAAACCTCTAGCCAGACTCACCAAGAAGCAGAGAGAGAGGACCCAAATAAATAAAATCAGAAACGATAGAGGCGAAATAACAACAGACCCCACAGAAATACAAATGATTGTTAAAAAATACTATGGACAGCTTTACTCCAACAAACTAGACAACCTGGAGGAAATGGACAAATTCCTAGAAAAATACAGCATTCCAAAACTCAATCAGGAAGAATCTAAAAATCTCAACAGGCCAATAACTATGGAAGAAATTGAAGCAGTCATCAAAAAGCTTCCATCAAACAAAAGCCCAGGACCAGACGGCTTCACAGGGGAGTTTTACCAAACATTCAAGGAAGAACTAAAACCTATCCTCCTCAGACTACTACAAAAAATTCAAGAGGAAGGAACACTTCCAAGCTCATTCTATGAAGCCAGCATCACCTTAATACCAAAACCAGGTAAAGACAACACAATGAAAGAGAATTACAGGCCAATATCCCTCATGAACATAGATGCCAAAATCCTCAACAAAATCTTAGCAAATCGGATCCAGCAGTACATCAGAAAGATCATACACCATGACCAAGTAGGATTTATCCCAGGGATGCAAGGATGGTACAATATCCGCAAATCAATAAATGTGATACATCACATAAACAAATTGAAAGAAAAAAACCACATGGTCATATCAATTGATGCAGAAAAAGCATTTGACAAAATTCAACACCCATTTTTGATAAAAACTCTCAGCAAGGTGGGAGTAGAAGGATCATACCTCAACATAATAAAAGCCATATATGACAGGCCCACAGCCAACATCATACTCAACGGACAAAAACTAACACCATTTCCCCTAAGAACAGGAACAAGACAGGGATGCCCCCTCTCACCACTCCTGTTCAACATAGTACTGGAAGTGTTAGCCATTGCAATTCGGCAAGAAGAAGAAATAAAAGGCATCCAAATTGGAAAAGAGGAAGTAAAACTGTCCTTATTTGCAGACGACATGATATTATACATACAAAACCCTAGAGATTCCATCAAAAAGCTACTAGACTTAATACATGAATTTGGCAATGTAGCAGGATACAAAATTAACCCCAAGAAATCTGAGGCATTTCTATACACCAATAGTGAACTTTCAGAAAGAGAGATTATAAAAACAATCCCGTTTACCATTGCACTGAAAAAACTAAGCTACCTAGGAATAAACTTAACTAAAGAGGTAAAAGACCTCTACTCAGAAAACTACAGGACGTTGAAAAAAGACATAGAGGAAGACATAAACAGATGGAAGAACATACCGTGTTCGTGGATTGGTAGAATCAACATCATTAAAATGTCCATACTACCCAAAGCAATCTATAAATTCAACGCACTTCCCATTAAAATACCAACAGCATACTTCAGAGATCTAGAACGAACTTTCCAAAAATTCATCTGGAATAAAAAAAGACCCCGAATAGCTGCAGCAATCCTGAAAAAGAACAAAGTAGGTGGGATCTCAATACCAGATATCAAGTTGTATTACAAAGCCACTGTTCTCAAAACTGCCTGGTACTGGCACAAGAATAGGCATATAGATCAATGGAATAGAATAGAGAGCCCAGAAATCGGCCCGAACCAATATGCTCAATTAATATTTGACAAAGGAGGCAAGAACATACAATGGAGCCAAGATAGTCTCTTCAATAAATGGTGTTGGGAAAATTGGACAGATATATGCAAGAAAATGAAACTAGACCACCAACTTACACCATACACAAAAATAAACTCAAAATGGATAAAGGACTTAAATGTACGACAGGATACCATAAAAATTCTAGAAGAATCCAAAGGCAAGAAAATCTCAGACATATGCCGAAGCAATTTCTTCACTGATACAGCTCCTAGGGCACTTGAAACTAAAGAAAAAATGAACAAATGGGACTACATCAAAATAAAAAGCTTCTGCACAGCAAAAGAAACCATCAACAAAACAACGAGAAAACCCACTGTGTGGGAAAACATATTTGCCAATGACATATCTGATAAGGGCCTAATCTCCAAAATTTATAGGGAACTCATACAACTTAACAAAAGGAAGATAAACAATCCAATCAAAAAATGGGCAAAGGACCTAAATAGACACCTTTCAAAAGAGGACATTCAGAAAGCCAAGAGACATATGAAAACATGCTCAAAGTCACTAATCATCTGAGAGATGCAAATCAAAACAGCAATGAGGTACCATCTCACACCTGTCAGACTGGCTATCATCAACAAATCAACAAACGACAAGTGCTGGAGAGGATGTGGAGAAAAAGGAACACTTGTGCACTGCTGGTGGGAATGCAGACTGGTGCAGCCACTATGGAAGACAGTATGGAGTTTCCTTAAAAAACTGAAAATGGAACTCCCATTTGACCCTGTGATCCCACTTCTAGGAATATATCCCAAGAAACCAGAAACACCAATCAGAAAGGATATATGCACCCCTATGTTCATAGCAGCACAATTCACCATAGCTAAGATCTGGAAACAGCCTAAGTGCCCATCAGTAGATGAATGGATTAGAAAACTGTGGTACATCTACACGAAGGAATACTATGCTGCTGTAAAAAGGAAGGAACTCTTACCATTTGCAACGTCATGGATGGAACTGGAGAGCATTATGCTAAGTGAAATAAGCCAGTCAATAAAGGAAAAGTACCACATGATCTCACTCATTCGTGGACAATAGAGACCATTATAAACTTTTGAACAATAATAGATACAGAGGCAGAGCTGCCTCAAACAGATTGTCAAGCTGCAGCGGGAAGGCCGGGGAGGGTTGGGGGGCAGGAGGTAGGGGGGTAAGAGATCAACGAAAGGACTTGTATGCATGCATATAAGCATAACCAATGGACATAAGACACTGGGTGATAGGGGAGGCTAGGGGACTGTCTAGGGCGGGGGGATAAAATGGATACATATGTAATACCCTTTGTAATACTTTAAGCAATAAAAAAAAAAAAAGAAAGAAAAAGAAAATAACATGTCCAGCATTATCATGTGGTTGAAGGAAGGTATGTTTTCTTTATTTCTTTTGTGTTAATCTTTTTGCTATAAAATAAAGCAGATTAAGAAAAACATACAAATGTCTAACTTAGTGGAATAAGACAGCCTTGTAACCACAATCCAGGCCTGAGAGCAGGACTTCCCAGCCATCTCAATGTACTTTCTTTGATCTCACAGTTTCACACTCACTCTCCTTAAAAGTATCCACAATCCTGACTTCCATAGTAAGCGTATCCTTATGCTTCTTTACAGTTTTATCATTTATTTACAAGGATGTAGCCTTATAACTTTTAAGAATCTTTTAATCCACAGACACACAGCCCCTCTTTCCTTTCTTTTCTTTCCTGTGCGTCTGTGATATGTCATTCTGGTGTGCTTTCATTATACACAGAAATGTAATTATCTTTATTATCATCTTTTTTTGTTAACTTAGTATGAAATTTGACCTCAGTACTTTTCTGTTGCTCATTTTTTGTGAAATGAATTATCCCGAACATACATTTATTTATTTATTTAATCCTCACTGAGGATATATATTTGTTTGTTTTTGTTGTTTTAATTTATTTCCTAGCAAGAGGAAGTGTGTGTGTGCGGGTGTGTGTGTGTGTGTGTGTGTGTGTGTGTGTGTGAAGGAGAGAGAGAGAGAAACATCGATCAGTTGTCTCCTTGTACATGCTCCCACCGCGGACCCAACCTGCAAGGGGATCCAACCTGCAGCCTAGGTGTATTCCCTCATCCAGATTGAACTCACAAACTTTTGATGTACGGCACAATGCTCCAACCAACTGAGCCACTCTGCCAGGGCTCTCCTGACCTTGTAGAAGGAAGTGTGGTTCTGGGTAGCTTTTCTCATTTCAAAGAGCTCCCTCTTCTGGTCTTTTCATATAGACTTCAAAACTGTGGTAGGTTGCTTCCTGAACTTTCTTGGATCTCTTCCGTTCCCCATATTTACCTGGAGCTTCTCTTCACTCTTCAGCGTTATCCCTGTCCTGCTCAAATTCAGCGCCACACCTGGCATTCTCTTCTCTGTGGGGACTCCTGCAACCCGCTCCTAGAAGGGAGCTCCAGGAAGTCAGGCTTCCTGTAGTTCACAGAGAATAGACTAGTCCAGAGTCCTTACCCTTTACTCCAGCTTCCTAGTAGCCAGTCCCTATTAGAAGGGCAATGCCGTCTCCCAGTTTCTGATACTGTTCTCAGGTTGGTCAGCCCTGTCACCTGTGGGCTATTTTGAAATTCTGTGATTCTCATATCTGTTAGCCACCTCAAGATCTCTTTTGTTCTCTCTTGCGTAGACACTGATACCAGGTAGGTTTTGTGGTTATTAGCAGTTTGCTAATAATTTGAAGTTTTTTGTTATATTTATAACCTAGTTTTCTAAATTGATTTTAGAGAGAGAAAGCAAAGGAGAGAGAGAGAGAGATCGATTTGTTGTTGCACTCATTCATGCATCCATCAGTTGACTCCTGCATGTATTCTGACTGGGGTCAAACCCACAACACTGCTACATTGGGACAACACTCCAACCAACTGAGCAACCCATCCAGGACTATCACCTTGCTTTATTGTTAATGTTGTCTACATGTCTTTGGTTTTGCTATCTATTTACTATGTTTGCTTTTATGTAGGTTTGGAGATATTCAACATCTATGCCACCACTCCCTCCTCTTCCCAGGACACTCATGGGTAGGATTTTAAATTAATAATAAATTAATATTTTCACTATTTAAATTATTTTAACTTAGATAATACTTTCTAGTTTGGGTACCTATATTAGTAACCAATGAATTTTACTTTTCAGAATTTATGCAAAGAGCATAATTATATAAAACCACAACGATATGTGGGCAAGAGTTGTCATTGGAGTCGATATATAATTGCAAAAATTAAAAACAATGTACATTTACAATAGCAGTTAATTAGTTCAATAATAAATGGAGAATATATTATCTAGATACTCATTAATAATCTGATATAAAAATACATTCAAAATGAAAGCATTAAGGAAAAAATAAAACATGGGCTCTGCAGTGCAATCCTTTTAACGTATAGAGCTAGATATAGACATGTCTCTTTATATGGACATATCTGAGGGCAAATGAAATATTTCAGTGATTGGTTAGTATGGAACTTTAGTAATTTATTTATACCATTAGATTATATATATTTTTTTAATGTGAATTTTGAATCCTCTTTATTCAATACTTTGACCTACTTATGGGTAAGTGATAACCTAAAAGAAATAGTTGCAAAGACATTGCATCACCACAGTTGTAAATAAATTCCAGAAAGCTATGTGGTGTGCATTTCAAAAAGGATTTTCCTTCTCTACTGACCTCTGCAACTTGGTTAATTTGCAATTATTCAAGAATTATAGGTTTGCAATTTCTGATTTTAATTTGGGGCATAGGATTTCTTATCATTCAGTGAAGTCTGTGACTTTTCATTAGATTTCAGAGGTTCAAAAGGAAATAAAATCCTCTAATCTATAGGTAAACTGAAAGAAAATGGAAAAACAAAGCCTCTCATTTTTTCCTGTCATGATTCATTGATTTTTAATGAACTGTTTAACTTTATTGAGTAACAAAGACAAGCCAGATGTTTAATGGTCCAATAAAGTAATTAATCGGTACTTCTGGTTTAACAATGTTTTGCCTATCAGCCTCCATGGCACGATTTCAAATATATTGGCTTGTTTAATTGCATTAACCATGCCTGCTAAACCCTTTATCAACAACTAATGACAATGGGATATTTTTATTTACCACTTTCCTTTTACTTCCTGTAATTATGCATGATCATATGAAGTTGGAATTTGAAAATTTATCAGTTCATCTCTTCCTATAACAATTTTGACATGTGATTAATCATTAAATCTTATCTGTTCTACCTCAGATTCTTTTTCTTTTATCTATCTCTTTTGCCTTTGTTCTAACTCAGGTACATATTATATATCTTGTAGAACCTTAAACTTGTTTCCTCTTATTTTAATACACTTTCATGATCTTATGTTTCCATAGATTCAAAATGTTTGCTGGATCACCATGCCTCATAGCAGGGTTGAGCTCTCAAAATGCCTTTGCGGGCCAGGCAGATCAATAAGTAACATGAGCAAGAGAAGTGCCCAGACAATACAATAGGTATTAGAGTGCTGAGAAGCCAATTATCTTAAAAATATCCTCCTGAATCAAAGGAATGCATCTGCAGGGGAAAAAAAGCGAAAAGTTTATGCTTTCTGTCTGTGAGGACCGAATTCGAAATCCAGATATAAGCATCCCAAACACCTCAGAACCTTTCCCTACTCATCCTCCCTTTTGTCACTATTGCCAAGTAATGACAGGTGATATTTCCAAATAAGCAGGGACCCTCCATCCTTTATTCCCCTATCCCCAATTCAAACACAGGCTTTGAAATCACACCAGGTTGGGGTTTTTTTTGTTTTGTTTATTGGGTTTTTTTGCTTTTATGAAGAATTTCCTGCCATCTTAGTATCCTCTCCTGATTAATTATACTTTGAGCTTCCCCATATTGTTCCCTGTTCGTAACTTAGTTTGAATATATTAACATTGCATTGCAATTATCTGTTGTTGTGATGAGCTTCTTAAGATATGCTCCGAGCTTCTTGGGGAAAGGGGCTGTGGTTCTTCCCTCTTAACCCGTGGTACCTACCGAAGTGCCTGGTACATGCTTAATGAAGACACCAGAATTAATTTGTTCTGCCTTTTGACTTGTTTATAAAACAAACAAAAACATTTTGTTTAATATGTTTTGTTCTAAAACTTGGACCCCAGTGTTCAGCTTAGAAAAACATTCACAGTGATCATCTATTTAATGTATGTTTTCTAAAGCTGGTAGCATTTTCACTATTGAAAATCATCTCCAAACCGTAGGTTCTTTTAGTAATAGTAGGGCCATGTGTGTGGACGGTGAACAGGGTCAGAATAAAAATGTCGGGTTTAGTGATAAAATTTTACAAAGTGCACCACAGTTAGTGGAAATCTTTGTTCCTTTCACTTGCTACAAGATTCTAGAAAGATGGTTTATTCCCCCCCCCCTCGCCAAGTCTGTTCAACGGAATCAACAATACATACTTTATCAAGTCGCTGCCAACGTATAATTGGGCCCCTGACACAGCGTGTTGGCACCGTGCCCAGCCTTTGCAAGTGCTGACCTCCTCCCCGGACCAGGAGAATGGCTACCCCTCCCTCCAGCCTCTCTCGGCAGCTGAACAGCCTGAACACTGTCTTAGACGTCATGTTTACAGAATAAACATGGTGTGGGCATTTCTTAAGGTTTCAGAGAGAGAATTTCAAGTTGTAGCTTCACCTCTGAAAATGATTCGCCAGTTAGACCTCGTTTCAGTTCAAGTGTCCGCTCCACTTGAAATCGAAGTGTGTTCACAATCATCTCAGTAGCACGGTTCCCGGCGAGGACACGGACGTGGCTGTGTAGGAAAAGGCCAGCATCTCCTGTTCACGGGCGAGAACAGGGATGCCTGTCCACACCAGGGGTCAGCTGGGGTGTAGGGCACGACACAGTAGGATGTGTTGGTTTCTCGGACACCTTGGGTCTGAGGTGTTCAGTGACCCACTTCAGAGGGTGGAGTAGTCAGAGAAAGACTTTTAAATCAGAGCCCTTGGGAAATGACAGGAGAGAGAAAAGCAGAGAACGGTTACTTTCATGGAAGTAACATTTCTCATGAACCCAAACAAACTACCTCCATTCCCGGGGGTCTACATTTTCCTGCTTCTGGGAATTCATGAGGAACATTTGGACAATAAATAACAAAACCTCACAAAACAAAGCAAAACAAAAAGCAGCTGCCAGCTGGTTTTGTGCTGAGGCAGGCAACCAGGTGCTACGCAAATGCAACCAGGGCCCCAGATTTAGTTAGTTTCATGAAACCCAGTATTTCACTGTGTCTTGAGATTGCAGTATCTGGCCAGGCTGATTAAAGACAGCTTATATCCATCACCACATACGGAAAAATATAGCATGCATCTATCGAAGAGCACCGTGTATGTCATAAATATTTCCGCCACTAATTTTGCCCCCATTTCAAAGCCAAAATTCCTTCAGCAATACACATCAGTATTCTTGAATAACAAGAAGAAAGCGAGCGCATTCCTGTGACTCACGTTGCCAATCTGGCCTCGGTTCTCAGGCTCCTGTTACCATGCAGGGCTGGGCGCGCTTGGCGTGGCTTGCTCTGTCTTATTTCTGACTCCTGTGCCCAATATATGATATCTCAATCCATTCTCACCCTGAATCTAACACATCTCACAAATGAAAATCAGATGTCAAACAGGAACATGAGATGAGAAAATGCACTAGATGTGAAGTTTATACCTTCATTCCAATTTATTGACTTGCTAAGGGCAACTACCTTGAGGAACAATTCAAATCTCTTAGGCGTTCACATAAGCGATCTTAGAAAAGTTCTATTCCAAAGCATTTCCTTTGTGGCAGCGTAATAGACTGCTTGTCAGCTTACAGAAGAGCAAATCTTTACTCAATTGTGGTTTATCTGTCTTTCTGACTACTGCGTACTTTTTTTGACTATTGCTTCTCACTAGAATTAAGCCATCACCCTGCCACTTGATATTTGGATTGTTCATATCTTTGAGTTTAATATATTTTTTCAGGGCTCCAAACTAAGCCATATAAGCATTAGGCTTCTCTGCTTGTGGAGAACTTTGATCTCAGTATAAGGGACTCTCTTTTCTGGCCTTTGGAGACCATGCGGTTAGAGCCATCGGTAAGGTCTCTGTCAGTGCTCTTTGCAAAGCGAATGAAATGTGATTCTGAGTCAGATTCGAGAATTAATTACGCAGATGAGCTTGCACATTTTCCTTAGTGCTCTGTCAAGAGTACATGAGAGGATGGCTTCAGTTTGTCTCACAATCTGTCCCCGCCATATAGTTCCCCAGATTTCAAATCACTGTTCAATACAGTGATTTAATTTTGGAACTGATAAAGCCCTCAAAGAGCTAGTCCATCATTTTTGAATGAGGACAATGATCCCGCTCTGTTTGTCAGTTTATTTTGTTCATTCTATTCCACATAAAAGTGAGATCATGGGGTACTCATCTTTCTCTGACTGGCTATTTCACTTAGCCTAACACTCTTCAGGTTCACCTGTGCCATTGTGAAGGGTAAGAGTTCCTTTTTACACTGATCTACAGGTCCCTTCTTATTTTTACTGACCTCTGATATCTTTCAAAAAGTGATTGGTAATCAAAACAACAATGAGGTACCACCTCACACCTGTCAGAATGGCTATCATCAACAAATCAACAAATGACAAGTGCTGTCGAGGATGCAGAGAAAAAGGAACCCTCGTGCACTGCTGGTGGGAATGCAGACTGGTGCAGCCACCGTGGAAAACAGTATGGAGTTTCCTCAAAAAGTTAAAAATGGAACTGCCATTTGACCCAGTGATCCCACTTCTAGGAATATATCCCAAGAAACCAGAAACACCAGTCAGAAAGGATATATGCACCCCTATGTTCATAGCAGCACAATCTACAATAGCTAAGATTTGGAAACAGCCTAAGTGCCCATCAGCAGATGAATGGATTAGAAAACCATGGTACATCTACACAATGGAATACTATGCTGCTGTAAAAAAGAAGGCATTCTTACCGTTTGCAACAGCATGGGTGGAACTGGAGAGCATTATGTTAAGTGAAATAAGCCAGTCAGAGAAAGATAAATATCACATGATCTCACTCATTTATGGAATATAATGAACAATATAAACTGATGAATAAAAATAGAACCAGAGTCATAGAAGCATTGAACAGACTGTCTAACCTATGAGGGAAGATGGGGGGTGAAGGAGTAAGAGATCAACCAAAGGGCTTGTATGAATGCATATGAGCATAACCAGTAGACACAGACAATGGGGAGGGGGAAGGTTAGGGCATGTGCTGGGAGGTGGGGGCGGCCGGGGAGAGGTCAATGGGGGAAAAGGGAGACTTATGTAATACTTTGAAACAATAAATAATGTAAATTAAAAAAAAAAAATTTAAGTGATTGGTAGAGCTGGCGATGGAAATTGCATCTCCTGAACTCTCAGTTTAGTTTTAAGGTCTGAGAAGTTATTGATAACTTGGAAAACCATCAAATGATTCTGCTTTAGGACATATTAAACATGCATAACACAGAGGATTTATAGCCTTGGTTAGAAGAACAATGTGGCATTGTTTGACTTGCTTACACTACAAAAGGAAAAATACATGTATTTATATGTTTATATATGTACACTAGGGGCCCGGTGCACGAAATTCGTGCACTGGGTGTATGTGGGGGGGGGGGGGAGTGTCCCTCAGCCCAGCCTGCCCGCTCTCTCATACTGGGAGCCCTCAGGCGTTGACCCCCATCACCCTCCAATCGCAGGATCGGCCCCTTGCCCAGGCCTGATGCCTCTGGCCTAGGCTTCCGGCCCGGGCAGCGGGGACCCGCAGCTGCAGCGGCCCAGCGATCGTGGGCTTCGCTTTAGGCCCAGGCAAGGGACCCCTAGCTCCTGGGACTGCCAGCTTCGACCGTGCCCAGCTCCCATCACTGGCTCCACCCCTACTTCCTGCTATCACTGGCCAGGGCGGAAAAGGCACCTGATTCTCCGATCATGGCTGGGGGGCAGGGCAAAGGCGGCCCTGCCTTTGCCCTGCCCCCCAGTTCTTAGCTCCCCCCCTGGGTTTCCGATCACTGTCAGTGGCAGGGGGCTTCTTCCTGCTTTCCCTTTCGCCTCCCTGCATTGTGCCTACATATGCAAATTAGCCGCCATCTTGTTGGCAGTTAACTGCCAATCTTAGTTGGCAGTTAACTGCCAATCTTAGTTGGCAGTTAACTGCCAATCTTAGTTGGCAGTTAATTTGCATATAGCCCTGATTAGCCAATGAAAAGGGTAGCTCGTACGCCAATTACCATTTTTCTCTTTTATTAGTGTTGATGTGTTTGTGCACATGTGCTCTGATGTTTTCTGAAGTAGGAGATGACATAAGGGTGGCTTGAGGATTTCTGCTATTAACAATGAATTAAAAACATTTTCAAATACAGATGCTCAGAGATTTTATAAAGATTTTGACTCAGGCTTTAGGTGGAGCCCGGTAATAGTGATTTTTTCCAAACTCCCTTTCTGAATTCTGGTGCAGATAACCATGGATCCTGCATTTTCTTTAACTTTACTTTTATTGTTTACACCAGGGGTGGGCAAACTTTTTGACTCAAGGGCCACAATGGGTTCTTAAACTGGACCGGAGGGCTGGAACAAAAGCATGGATGGAGTGTTTGTGTGAACTGACATAAATTCAAAGTAAACATCACTACATAAAAGGGTATGGTCTTTTTTTTCAATAGTTTTATTCATTTCAAATGGGCCGGATCCAGCCCGCAGGCCGTAGTTGCCCATGGCTGGTTTACACTATTACAGGTGTCCCCATTCCCCTCTCCCCATTTGCTCACCTCCCCCCCAGCCCCAGCAGGCCCCCCTCCCTCTGGCCAACACCACACTGCTGTCTGTATCTGTGGGGTATGAATATATGTTCTTTGGCTAATCCCTGCACCTTCTTTCATCCAGCGCCCCTCCGCCCCAAATCCCCTCACCTCTGACAGCTATCAGTCTGTTCCATGTATCCATGCCTCAGTTTCTGTTCTGTTTGTCAGTTTATTTTGTTCATTAGATTCAACATATGAGTGAAATCATATGGTAGTTGTCTTTCTCTGACTGGCTTATTTCACTAAGCATAATACTCTCCAGGTCCATCCGTGCTGTTGCCAAGGGTGAGAGATCCTTATCTTGCTGGTCTATGGGTCCCTTCTTATTTTGACTGTGGGCAAGTCTGTTACTCCAAGTAACACCTTCACACTGCCAGCCAATACAGCTTATCCTTAGATGCCACTGGCCATTCACAGGAAAAAAATAATGTGAATTTAGGCCCTTGAAAATGGAGTCATGCTGCATTTCAGATTTGAATGGAAGAGATCCAATGAACCCACTTATGACAGCAGGGTTCAGAAAGCATCTTTTGGGACTGCCCTCTGGTTTAATTATTTCTCTAGGGCTTTGGAGTCCAGGGGAGGAGAGGATGGAAAGGGGCCCTGGATGTTAGATACATAACAACACATTTGCTCTCTTTTCATAGCTAAAATGTACTTGATATCAGGTTTTACAGAAAGTTCCCAAATTTTGGTTCTGGCCCTACTAATTTTATATGATGAAATGCTTTGTTTTATGTAGTTTGGATACAGACTAGGGAAGAGAGGGATGGTAAGGAGCTAAACCGCAGTGTCTGTTGTAAGATTGAAAACTTAGACTCATTTCAAGGTTGATTTAATTTTGTTTATTCTCAAAACTAGAGACCCGGTGCATGAAATTCATACATGGTGTGTGCATCCCTCAGCCCAGCCTGCACCCTCTCCAAGCTGGGGACTTTCAAGGGATCCCAGTGGTATCAGGCCTAAACAGAAATTTGGACATCCCTCTCACAATCCAGGACTGCTGGCTCCCAACCGCTCACCTGCCTGCCTGCCTGATTGCCCCCTAACCACTCCCCTGCCTGCCTGATCGATGCCTAACTGCTCCCCTGCTTGCCAAATTGCCCCTAACTGCCCTCCCCTGCAGGCCTGGTCCCCCCCTCCCCCCAACTGCCCTTCCCTGCAGACCTGGTTGCTCCCAACTGCCCTCCCCTGCCAGCCATCTTGTGGTGGCCATATTGTGACCACATGGGGGCGGCCATCTTGTGTGTTGGAGTGATGGTCAATTTGCATATTGCCTCTTTATTATATAGGATAGTCAAGAGCCACAATAATGGAGGTAACGCAGTGAGACAGTAATGCTGCTCCCCAATGACTCCTTTCTGGGATTTGTATTCTCATGGAGTTTGCCCCAAAGCTTGATGTTCTTAGTATTTTACTCAGAAGATGTCTTTTGGGTGTAAGGGGCTTAGAATTGGAGGTGTGTTGTATTTTAAACCCCTGCAATGTTAGTACCCACGAACTACTTATATAATCCTAAAAAAGGAAGTAATTCTGTTACTCAGCATGCCATGTCCTTCAAATGGAAGATCAAGGACAGCTAGGCAGCACTGGGGCAACCTCTTCTTTTCAACATGTGAGCTGTAAACTCTGGGGGTGTTTCAGTATTTCTTCCTAGGGTCATGTTGGGGAGCTCTGCCCCAGTCCCCCAGTTTCTCATACTAAATGTTTGAGAGCACTCAACTGCAAATCACAGTTGCTGCTGTTTATGTGAAAGTAGAATTATGGTGTGTGATCTAAATAAGTGGAATCCTTTAAGGACTGTAGAAATTAGCGGTGGAATTCAAGCATATTAGAGATCCTGAATTGTGGAAACTCTCTTTACCCTATAGTCACAATGTTTCTTGTACTAATATGAGTTTTAATTTTTTCTGTCACCACAGGTGATTCTAAAATCTTATGGTGGGACATGCCACATCTGTTTGTAGAAGGGGAAGTAAAGGTGGCACAAGGCTGTTGGTCCTACAGAAGTGCTGAAGGAGGCCTGTGGAACCCGGGATGCCTGAGCACTGAGCTAGGAGCGATCAGGAAGAGAGACTTCCTATAAAAATAAATACTAATTACATAATACAGGCTCATCAAGCCCGAAGTCTGTAGAAAACAAAAGACACCAGGGTTAAGATATTTTGGAGACATTGCAGATCTAAAGGCAAGATGTGAGTGGAGGTAAGAAGACTAGGTGAGTCCTCATGTGTCTACAAGTAATGCTTCTGTATGAACACTTAAATGATGGGGATAATTTAGAGGTGAAATGCATAGTTTTGTTTTCTATGATGAGTTAAGAAAGTTATTGCCCAGTCAGCATGGCTCAGTGATTGAGCCTCAACTAATGAACCAGAAGGTCACTTTTTGACTCCCCTTCAGGAAACATATGTCCAGGTTGTGGGCTCAATCCCCAGTGTGGGGCATGCTGAAAGCAGCTGATCAATAAGATCAATAATTCTCTCTTATCATTGATGTTTTAATCTCTTTCTCCCTTCCTTTCTGAAATTAATAATATATATATATATACATATATACTGTGTATATATATACACATATATACTGTGTGTGTATATATATATATATACATATATATATGTGTATATATATATATATTAAACACATGTTGTCAATAACATTGGCAACATTTGGGGTCTAAGGAGGAAGTGTGCACTCTTTCTGATGTTCTCTCTGCCATGCTGTGGAGTTGTGGATGGGGACAGGGAAGGACAGGGATAGCCTGAAGTGTCAATTGGGTGGGCTCATGTGGAACCTCTGGAGAGGCCATGAGGATGACTTTGTATTCTTGTTTAGTGACTTGAAGGAAGAAAAACTTTATCCCCAGACTGTGTGTTATTTGGGGTGTGTTATAGTAACCTGTTCTCAGTAAAAACTTTCAAACACTGTGCATTGGTTCCTCATCCTAAGATTGAAGAACATTATCTGGCAACCTACAGATTTATCTTAAGATCTCCACTGACCCCTACCTCTTTTCTTTGCAAGTATCAAAGCGTAAGGTTGCATATAGACACACTGGATGGAAAAGAACAGTTGAGGGACACCAGGCTTTAAACCTAAGTACTTAAAGTACAAGAAGATTCCCTGAGGTCCTATTGGCATTATTGATTGCTGTTTTATTACCAAATAAATGTTAAACTCTTTGTATATTTTACACATATTTGTCATGTATGCAGAATATATGAGTTTGTTTATGGCATCCTCTATAGAAGTGTAATATATGTAGGTGAGAGTTCACTTGACTGTACATACTGATCTTGGCCATTATAAACCCTCCCTTCGTTAGCTTGTTTTGGACTTCAGTTATTAGGAACAGCTGCTTCGGTAAGATCGCCTGGAGAAAATGCTGATGCAGCTACTTTCCAGCAAATTGACTTAATCTTAATTTGAGCAGTTGACTTAATCTTTCTAAGCATCAGATTTTTAGATAATAAAATTGAGATAATAGCAAGTAAAAATTAAGAGAGAGTTTACATAAAGCACTTAGCACATATTAAATGCTCATCAAGTGGAAAGTATTAGTAAATGTTATTTGAGTTATCCATTACCCTGAACTATCCAGATCACATCTCTACTCTATAAAAAATAATAATTATTATTTAAAAGACAACAAATAATGGCTTTTTATGTTCCAAACACTGTTGTAAGACCTCTATTTCCATATTAAGTCATTAAGCCCTCAGGTAAGAGCCCTACTGCTGGCATTTAGAGGTGCCAATGGGAACAGGATGTCCACGTAATGGTGTCTCTGTGAGAGCTCTCCTCCCCGCTTCTGCTCTGACATTTGTGGTTAAATGGCACTCTTCACGGCCTTCAGATGTTTTAGATTTCTGCACTGAGACAAAGAACCATGAGAGAAAAACTTTTAAATTCGATTATAATAACTTTAAAATCTTATTTTTAATTTAAGAAAAATATTATTTGATCTTTCTTTTCAAATCCAGTGGGGTGGGATGTAGAAACCGAATGCCAGTTTGCCAATCTGGGCGGTGGGTTTGTTATGATCTCTAACAGAAGCCAGGTTCCTTACACCGATTAGATCAATACTGGTTTTGGTTCAGCAGCAAAACGATGTCAAAGCTCACCGGACTGGCCTCAGTCCTGCTGCCATTCCTCTGTTGTGTTAGAAACAGGATGGCTTGCAGAGATCCAGGTCTACTCGGTTCCTGCTTGGGACCAGTCAGCCCAGACTCCCCCCACCCAGCGCTCCCCCCACCACCACCCCCCCTCACCCCTGACCCCTGGACTCCAGGGAGAGAGATTTCCCAAGGCCTTTTGCTCCTTGGGTGGGTGTAGCCTGGCTGGAGTCAATATTGGTTACTATTTGAGCTGTTTTGTGGATTGAATTGCAACTTGTTGCTTTCTTTTTGTGTTTTTTTAAAAACAGCTTCTTGGAATTGTGTGACTTAGATATTCTTCTTCTAATGATAAATTTTATATCCTCCAAAGGTAGATTTTATATCTACAAAAATCTCCAAAGTGGTTACAGTGAAACCTGCAAAAACTTCAAGTTTGCCACTTAATCTTTAGCCATGCACGGTTTTAATGTTTAATTGTGTGACACAAATGCAGTTTTAAAAATAAGCCATCTTTATCTCGCCATATGGTGTGTGACAGATACCTTCGGTCTCCTCCAGATAGTCACTGACTGCCGATAAAAGACCATGATGCAAGGTGGTTTTGCCTGGGTATAATCCTTTTCTGATTGAGTTTTCATCCCATTTTAAAATGCCACCTGAATCTTCTTCATTTCCTTTCATTAAAATGTGTCCATTTAAAATGCAGGGCAGGAATAGTCTTTGCTGTTGATTGTTGACTGGGGTCTCATTCACCCACTGTTCCTTTCAAAGAATGAATTACCAACAGATTCGATGGAATAAGAGCAGGCCCAACCTCAATGTCACCAAGGGCAGACAGGGAAGCACGGAGTGTCATTAACACCTCCTGGGTCAGAGTCTGCTCAGCAAAGCCGGAGACAGAAACCAGGATGGCCCCACCCAGCCACACGGACTAGGTGTGAGGAATAGACAAGCTGTCTCGTTCTTTGGAAGTACACTTCTTCCACAAAACCTTTCCCAATTACTTCTTTCCCATCCCCCCTTTTTTAAACTTAGGCTGAAAATAATTTCTTCTACAAATATTCTAGCCCCAAAGTTAATTAGAATAACAACAGCTGTTTGTGTGCTTACTATGCACAGATTAATTATCTTATTCAAGCAAAAGTTTTAATTTATTTTTAATTACTACAAGTCTCATAGCACATGTCTGGCATGCAGATAATACAATAAATGGTTGTTGAAAGAAAAAAAAAAGGAATAGTAAATGATACGGAACAATGAATACTTCCTTTCTGATTGTGACCTCCCTAGTTCCGATTTAATCTGATTTTTATTTCAAACATACATCTTGGTTTTCTCCCTTTTTTTCCTCCCCACATTTTGCGCTCTTCCATAATATGCCAGAATTAGCATCTCCTTTTCATTCCTGTATCCCATTCCTAAAACGTGGAGAGCTTTGAGGCTAAATGGTGATGTCTACGGAGGTTTCAGAAGTGCCCCGTTTCTCTATTGCAATTGAAATGACCAAAGCGAGGGAAGTAGCCAATCAGAATCCATGCAGCGCTTTCTCAACAATGCCGCTCTGCCCATCTCATGGATGTCTTCATTAAGCTATTGGCACAAGGCCTCCAGGTCTAAAAGGGATCCAGCATACGAGAGCTTAAGGTGTCTGAGCACAGGGGAGCCGTAACCAGGCACATCCAACCGGCGCCTACGCACAGGAGAGGCAGAGGGCAGCCTTCCCGGATGGGAGTGAAGTGCGGTGTCAGAGTCAAGTTTGACAACCTGCAGAATTGTTCAGGGCCAATGGCCTCAGGAAAACATGTTTAGATTATGCTTCTTAGGCAATAAAATGAGGAAGAAATGCCCCAAAGTTGAAAAAGGGTTCCAAGGAGTGTGACGCCTGTGATCGCCATCCATAAAAGGATGGAGAAGATGCCAGCACAAAGGGGGTGGGCTAAGGATCTCTATTTACACCTGCTAAATTGAAAAAAGATCATCAGTTGCACCAGAAAAGGGAGCGCCCTCTTTTCAGATAGGGTGCCTATTCCCTGCACTCTGGAGAGGCTCAGTGACCTCTTACTCAGGGTGAAAGCCAAAGCCTCTACCATCACCGCCAGGCCCTGTGTGCCTGGCCCCCGGTTCCCCCTCTGACCTGCCTCTCCCCCCACTCTCCCCATCACACACACCATGCTTTGCATCCGCTGCCCCGATGCCTGTGGCACGAGGCTTCAGGAAAACCTTTTGCTAGCTCATTTGAAACTGTGTATCAAGAACATTTTAAGATGTGCATGCTCTTTATTCCAGCATTTTTCTGAATTCACAGCAGAACTACAAGTGTGCACAAATAATATTCGTAACAATGGTCATTATAATGCTATTTAATATTAAAAAATAAAAATGGCATACACCTAAACTTTTGGTAAAAGTCATATGTGAATACTTTAAATTATGGTAAATGCATTAAAAGGAAGAATTAAAAGTGATGGTGAAATGCTTATTTTGTAATAATGGGAGCTTTTTACTATATATTTTTGTGACTATGTTGAGATAAAATATATAGATTATAACTTGAATTTTAAATACACACTTCTATTATAATATATCACATAGAACACTATATGATATAATATTGATTGGATATCCACAAAAGTGAGTGTTAAAGATATACATCGCTTCATAATTGAGTTGAGCATAGATTTAAACATTTTTAAATATTGTTTTCTATTTTCACAAAAGTTTTAAAATAAAATTCTTGACTTTAATCAGAAAGTTATAATGAGATTGAAAAGAACTGAGGAGGCTTTACATGAGAAACTAGGAGTCCATGAAAGACATGTTGATATGTTACCACTATTATTGGTAATGGTAACCATTTAGTGAGAGTTTTTAGTATATGTGACAACCACTCTCATAGTCTTCAGTGTTATTTTAAAGCAATCAACAACTGTGTTGGTTTGCTCTTTTAACATATGAGGATACTGAGAGGAAAAATAGCCCAGTGCATCATACTCAGTGGTCTGACTCTATACCCTTCCTCTCTCTCTCTCTCTCTCTCTCTCTCTCTCTCTCTTCACAGGTATCTTCAACTCACAAATAAATTGAAAACATTTTCAAAGGAGAATAGGTGTCATAAGAAAACATCAAACATTTTCCAAACATATTTTACATCAAGGATCTCTTATTTTATGAGATGGTATCTTGTTTTTCCTTCTTTTTAAACGTCTCTCATCTGTTGGTATATGTCATAAGAGCTGTTTTCAAATCCCCAGTCCTGATTGTCTAGTTCCACCTTGAGCATGATGCACGGGCCTCACTGGGGATCTGGGAACTCAGCCTGCCTTTGGAGACGGCCCAGGGGCTCTGGAGGCACATTCAAGTTAGAGAAGCTCTGGTCTAAAAACTTTCCTAAACATCAAATGAAGGAAAACCTTTCCTTTTCTCCCGGTTTTTCGTGTGAACGGATTCTGACTCATCCTTGGGAGCATCCGGATTCTTCTGTTTTGCGATCTGTTCCATGAAGTCTTGCTCTGGGGTGTCCCCTACAGAGCATCTGGCTGGAAGGCGTTGAGGTAAAACAAGTGAACTGCACTTCTCCTAGTCCGGGGGAGACATGGTAGGTTTTTTCCGTTTGCTGCTTTGGCCATCTGTGAGTTCACCTGGGTTTCTGGCTTACCTTTCAGCCCCCACTCCCGGCCTGTAGGGGCTTCCTCTGCTGTCAGTGCACAGGGAAAGGCCCTGCTCCCTGCATTCTGGAGATGCTCTGACACCAGCACCTGCATGACCGCTGTTGGCCAAGAAGCAAGTTATGCTGTAGAGGCTGCCAGATCGTCCTCCTCCTTCCATCACACCTGCTGCACTTGCACTGGTTTCCCATCTGTGTAAGGGACCAGGTTTTCAGAATGGAGGGGTCCCCAAATGTCACCCTCCTGCTTTTTTTTTTTTTTTCTGGAACCGGAGCTGCTCAGAACCAACCTCTCAGAGAAATTACCTGAAACAAAACCGTTCACATAGTACCATTTGCATACTAACTTAAAAGTGCAGTCCCCGATGCTATCACATAGACAGCCTTGTGAAGTGGGTATTTTTGTTATATATCCTGAATGAACTAATGGTGCCTCAGAGAGTTTAGTTAAGGATGGAGTCCCATATCAAGGTCTCCGTCTGAAGCTCCAGTCCCAGGGCTGGGAAGTGAAAGAGCAAAAGGAGATGCGGCACTTTAGGGCCAGAGTCACACTGGGCTCGGCTGCTTTGTGGTCACATCAGCTCTCTCTCCAGAACGATGCCCTCCTTGTTCCCTTTGTCTAAGACGGCAGCCCTCAGGGCCTGTCCAAGCACCAAGCAACTCATCTTCAGTCATCAGAGTTATAAAAGTCATGTCCCTCTTTACGAATGGAAGCATCGGCTAGCTAATATTTTATTTAGAATTTTTGCATTTATGTTCATATATTCTTTCTTTGAACTGTCTTTTTTCAGATTTAGAATCTAATTCTACTGTGGTGGGGTGTGTTTGTTTTTTTCTGTCTCTGCTTCTTCTTGCTCATGATGGGGGAAAAAAGAATGGGAGCATCTCCTTCAGTCCTTCTCCTGCCCTTCAGCTTGGCTGTAGTGTCCTGTCTTCAATTCGGCAATTCTTTCTTGGGTTCCCTAATATGTCAGGTGACATAATTTGGTCTGATACCTTATTCTTGTCAAAGCCACCCTCCAGGGGCAGTGGGTGCCACTAAGTGGCTCTGTCGTATCTTACGGGAAGCATTCAGACATGTCCATTTCACATCTCTGCAGCTCAACCATGATCAAATTTTGCATCTGTTTTCAAGTACCGGGTTTTGTCTTGTTCTTGGTCTGATCTCTTGTGGTAGACTGTTTATTACCAAGGGATCTGGCCTCTAATTTGATTATTGCCTCATCTTCCCTGCTGAGAGCTTGATATCCAAGTTTGTGTCTTGGATCCTGACACTGGCTACCATTGACAGCTGTCCTCTAGTCACGTGCCCTTCTCTCTCTGCCTGCCCTGCACTCCGCTGACCCGCTGGGACACCTCAGTCACTTTGTCTGGGTCCCTGATACCAAGGGCAAACCTGTACTGTAATTTATGGATGGAGATCATTTGCATATTGTATTTACCTTGACGATATCTACCCTTCTGTTTGCTCCACCCAACTCCCTTATCCCGTCCACTCCATGTTGTGCTCTTTGCAAGAGTCTAATTCTAGGGCCCACTCTCTCACCGCCTGTAGTTCTCTATGCCCTGACTGACTAGCCTCCTTGATAAGAAAGATTATAAGGAGGGAGAAAAATGAGTGTGAAATTATCTAAACAACAAACAGCAAACTTCACTGGTTTTCCCTTCTGCTCAGTGTTGTGTGGTGATGGGTAGTAATTTATGATGAAGACTCAGTTACACTGAGACGTCATTGTCTGTCCTGCCCTTTTCAACCCTCCACAGGAGACAGATGCCTACAAAGGTGTCTAGTGGCTCTTTTCTCACTTCCTTTTTCATATTTTTTCAGCCTTTCTGTGACACAGTGACCTGAGAGTGGGTAATAGGAGGCATTCTTGTTACTCTGAGGGTGAACAAGAAGATTGAGATTTATTGATTTTTCACGCTATCACTGACTCTACAAAAATAGCCTACCTAGAGGAAAGTCACATGCATTAGGCAACTTTCCTTCTTCTTTCTTTCTCTCTTCCTTTATTCTTTCCTTTTTCTTCTTTCTCCTTTATCCCCTACCTCCTCCATGCCTTTCTTTCTTTTTCTCCTAATAATGTAGTTGATAGGAATAAAAATATGCCAACAACTTCAAACTAATTTTCAACCCAACATCAAACTACCTGTCTATCGGGGGAGGGTCTTTTACAAACTAATGATCATCTTTTCACAAAAACATAAAACCTGGGTCTTCTATGATTTTTCTAAATTGGTCCGCTTTGGAGAAATCAGTAAAGAAATCATCTATTTGGAGTCTTAGTTATGCCATTTACATGGGTTCCTCAGGTTTTTCTTTTGAGCGGATGCTCTCTCATCAGCCCTGCTCTCCACTCTCCACTACAACATCGTCAGCAGTGGTTGCCCTCCAGCACGACCAGGAAGCCCATCCCTGAGCCTTCAGAGGCTCCCTGCATCACCATGGTGCTTTTCTAGGTTAGAAGGCATTCATAAACCCTCTTCACTGTGTCCGGGTAAAAAATGTGCGGAACCTAGTTCCTCTAAGCACTCTCCAACCCGAGTATTGTACTTACAGGCTTCATTTAAGTTCTGTTGGATTGGAAACTGTGGTTTGTGATATGTTTGCTATCCCTGAGATCTTCCCAGGGTTGAGATCCAGGACTTTAAGTACAATTATGGTAAGCCCTCACTTACTGTCCTCAACAAGTTCGGTGACTTTAAGCAAAACAAGGTCTAACAAAACCAATTTACCATAGGCTAAATGACATAAATAAGAGTTACATTCCTTTGGCACCTTATCAACATCATAATGAAATGACATTGAATGAAATGACATTATTCCAGGACCTGCGGAACTTCATACTTCCTTTCAGTTTATTTTTTTGGCCTTTTATAATGTAACTATGTTTTCAATTACAGCAAGAAAAGTGAATGTTATATTATCCACATGTATATAGTCCTAAGTGAAGAGATGAGCAATAAACACATAGTGACATTTTAAAAAACAAACAAACAAACAAAAAACAACAACAAACCTGCTGTGGATTATAAGACACCTTCACAGTAAAAACATATATGAATAACAAGTTCACAACCAAGTCCTTGCATAATGACTTGAATGTGGAGAATGACAGTCTTCTGTTTTGGAATCTATAACATATATCCTCAATTTTACTAAATGGGATGGAAAACTGCCATTCTGTGTCTGTTTTACAAGACTTTATTTTTGCATGTACATAGTTACATATTTCTTTGTGTATTTGTGTATTTTTATTTTTCAATTACAATCTATATTCAATATCATTTGGTATTAGCTTCAGGTGTACAGCATTGTGGTTAGACAATCATTTACTTTACAAAGTGTTCCCCTGGTATTTCAAGTCCCCACCTGGCACCATGCATAGTAGGTACAATATTGTTGACTGTATTCCCTATGCTCTACTTTACATCCCCATGACTATTTTATGGCTTCCAATTTGTACTTCTTAATCTCTTCACCTTTTTCTTTTTTTTTTACCTAGTCTCCCCAACCCCTTCCCCTCTGGCAACCATAAGTTTGTTCTCTTACCTATGAGTCCGTTTCTCTTTTGCTTGTTTATTTTGTTCTTCAGATTCCACATATAAGTGAAATTTTATGGTATTTGTCTTTCTCTGTCTGACTTGTTTAATGCTGTTGCAAAGGGTGAGATTTCACTAATTTAAAATGGCAAAGGTTAAAGACAAAGAAAGGATCTTAAAAACAGCAAAAGAAAGACTTTACATACAAGGGAGCAATGGAATTTTTGTGTACTTTTTATTCCCTATTTCCCATACAAGGATTTGAGAATTCATGTAGAAAATAAAGTTCTTTTTGGAGCAGATTTCATAATGGGTGGCCATGGGCAAATGACCTAGCCATTTTTAGACTCAGCATATTTATTTTTAAAATAAAGGCCTCAAGTTATTCTTCTTTGTATTGTTTTGTGAGAACTTAATTTATGAGAGATTGTAGTAAAAAACAAACAAAAGATGTCATGCAGCTCTCTCTCCTCTTTTCCTTTCTCTCTCTCTAATTTTTATTGTTATTATTAATTTTAAGAGCAGTTTATCTTCTAAAAAACATAGTATCTAATGTGATGCTCAGTGCCTGATGCATTATATAAATTGAATATCCAGGGTGTCCCCTCAAAATGTATATACACTTTAACAACTGATAGCTCAATCTTGAAAATGAAATTATTTTAATAAACACTGACTTTATAATTATTCAAAGTGTGTGTATACACTTTTGAATATATGCTGAATTAAGATTTTGAACCTAGACTAAGGGTGAGATGTAATGTATTAATTATAAGTATAGTAGTGGTATTTATTGAGCAACTACTATTTATTTTGACAGAGAGTAGGTACTTTACATTTATTATTATTCATGCTAACAAAAATCTTGCAAGGCTAGAAGTATATCCCCAATTTATCAACAGGGGAATCTGAGCTTCAGTTTGAAAACGTACGTATAATTAGCAAATATCAAAGCTAGAACTTGAATTGAAGGGATAGCTCAGAAGCTACTCTAATTCCCATCCTCCCCCAATCCAGGCACTCCACTCTAACTACCATAGGATCACAATATTGGAAAACAGAGGTGTTGTGACTACTTGAAGAATATTTTCAAAATTTCTTTTAATCATCTGATTAATTTTGACAGCAGACTTATTTCAATGCATCTGGGAATAAAATTACTTTGATCAACCAAAATTCAATTACCTTGATCATATTTCCACTAGTTTAGATTACATTTAACTCATGCTATTAAAATAGTATTTTAAAAAATCTATTCAATGATATTTTAATCATAGTTTATAAATACCATAATCAATTAAAATTGCTGATATTTATTTTGAAATCTGCCCTTGACTTCAGGGAGATGATTTATTCACTTTCTTCACTGCACTATTCCTGAGTAATTAGGGTCTTGCTTTGAAGCTAAGCTGGTCACTGCTGGCCTTCAGAAATCTTCCTGGTGACAAATGTCAGATAGGGCCGCCAAAGCCCTGTTCATGCCAGTCAAAGGCACTGTCCTCACCCAAGTGGAAACCTATGTCAGGACTTAGTCTGGTAAGAAGCCCTGGTTGGCAGAAGAGGGAGTGGGTAGAGCTTGGTATCTCCCTAATTGGACTCTGTGTAGACCATTGAGTAGGAAGAGAGACTGAAGATTAACTGGAGAGAGCTGTTTTATAAAAACTGTTGAGATATTAAGACTAAAAATGCTCACAGAACTTAAAAGGTGAGAGGTACTCTCCCTCATTTCTCATCAGTCCACATCTGCATTTCTACAATCACATCTCCATCTCCAGGACACCAGCATACTGGACACTGTGTTACAGTGAGGCCTGTGGGATATGGGAACTGAGTCCAGATAACAGCCCTGAGTTGAAATGGCAAAAGTGCTCAGAGTGGCAAAGTCTAATAACATAGCAAAAATCAGAGGCCAGTGGAGGTAGATCCTAGGAGAGAAGACATAGGTTTAGAGGAAAAATAAAGAAACCACAGAATTCCAGGGCAACCATCAGGCAGCTGATCAGAATTGCTTGAAATTACTGGTAAGGCTTAGTGGACATGTTACAGCTTCCTCTGGGCTTTTGACTTTTATTAACGTATAATGTTACATTGAATCTTAGTTTATATTAAATAACTTTTACAACATTTTCACTCAACAGTTAACAATACTCTGTCTTTGGGGGTGGAAGGGGTCCTTTTGCTCTAGTTTTTAAATGCAGTCAGTATTTCTGAATATGCCCAAGGGCACTGAGCACATTTACAGTGTATGTTGTAGCCCTAGACTCATTTCCAGTGTAGAGTTTATGACTTTATTTCATCTGAAATGCAATTTTAGAAACTGCAAAGTTTCATCAGTTAAAAATGAGCTGGGGGCTGCCAACTCGTTTTTTAGCACAGGGTACCATGTCACAGTGAGCTTTCCTGTCCTGCTTGAGTAGGGGGCAGTGGGCTGTACAAGAAGGTCTTGGGACTATGGCTGGATATATTTCATGCCCATGAATAGCAAAGTTCATGCCCATGATATCTGAAGTCAATACCAAGAAGAAGAATTTGTAACTGGTTATGAAATTCAAATGGGACAAAGGAACCTGGGGAGCCATAATGTGTGACTATGGACATGGTCAAGGGAAGAGAATTCTACTGAGTTCAGTTTTTGATTGCAAAATGTTAGTCAACCATAGCTTCAGTTCAGGGAAATAAGCCACCAATAGAAAACTTTTGGCACTATGCTTAGGAACAAGAAAGGTAAACAGCAGTACTCAAAGCCTGTGCTTCAATTTTAATATGTATTTAACTCTTCTTTTCCTTTAAAAAAGAAATTCCATCCTTAGGGTATCTTCCAGTTCTGCAAAAGACTCATGGGCTAGTAACTGATTGACAGATGCTTTCCCAAAGTAAAGGGGCTTGTAAAGAAAACCTCTAAGCCGAACTTCCTGGTCAGATATGCTAAGTATTTTCTGTACAAATAAACTATGGTGTGTCCAAACAATTTCCTCATGCAGCTTGAAGGTGTTCTGAGAGAGGAAAGATAGTGGTTTCCAGCCAGATGGATGTATAGTAATAGTAATTGCCTCATGAAGATTAAACTCACTGCAACTGCAGGGCACTTCCTAAGAGGGTGAGTAATCCTTACTGTCACTCAGTGACAAGATAAAGGGTAGCTGGAAGCAGGGATGGCTCAGAATCCATTACTACCCTCAGAAATGTCTCTGAGGTGACATTTCTGTAGGTTCTCCCTACTCTTCCTTATTTCATTAGTAGTATCAGCTCCACAGTCTCCAACCCCAGGCCCTGCAGTCATCCTTATTTTCTCTATCACCTGTAACTGATCATTATGGGTCTCCGGTCTATATCTAGAGTGTGGAGAGCTGTGGAGTTTTAAATCATTTGGGGAGATGGTTGTTAAGGAGTTGATGAGCCAGAAAAAACCCCCACAAAAATATCATATAAAGAGAAGATGACATAATTTCTGGGACTGGAAGGTCTTAGTGACCTTAGTTATGGACTTCAACTTTAAAATTGTTAAAACTCTAACATCTCAAAAATATGTCTAGTCATATTCATGTTTATGTACCCTATTTCAATCTTCATCATTTATCATCATTTCCCAATGCTGCCAGATTTTTAAAAATCCAAATCTCAGTGATATCATTCTTTAAAAAAATATAGACTGCCAGCCACTTCCCTACAGCAGATATCTTCTTAGCTTCAACCCTGGTCATCATCCTATTTTCCAGGCATAGAAGTTTATATGTAGTTTTTAAAACAAGTAATTACTTTCCATACTTGAATGTCTTGAATCATGCTATTTCAAATCCATGCAGTTTTCTCTCTTTCCTAATCACCCCTACACCCCTACCACCTTTATACCCTCTCCCTTTGTCCACCTTCTCCTAGTTCACCTTGAAATGTTCTCAACATTGGAGTAACTCCTGACTCAATTCTTTCCTAACTTCTTCATGCAGAATGAAGCAATTCCATATTTATGATCTGATGAGCATTTTATTTAAATTGCCCATCACCATATGTCATTCATTGTATTATGGTTAACTCTTTGCATACCTGCCTACTCTGCTAGATTGTGAGTCTGTGGAATCAAGACCTGCTCATGCCTTTATCGCTTACATCTAGCACACTATTTGGCAGATAGTGATCAACACGTATTTAAATGAATTTAAAGTGATGATTAAGTTAATTTATCCGTTTGTTTCTTACCACTAATGCATGGTAAATGCAAATTTTGGGTGAATTCCAAATCCTACGTACTGACATTCAGCTACATTTTCTTGTTACCACTCCACCCAGTGCTGAGAGTTCTGAGGATCGGTTTAAGTATGGAGGGTTTTTCAAAGAGGAGAAAAAGAATGGAAAAAGAATGGACTCACCAGACAAACCATTCTTCTTTAAGTTTTTGTATTTAGGATTTTAGGGGGGAAACAAAAATGCATGCAAGAAAACCTAAATTTCTGCAACTGCCTTCTTACTGATATCCTCGGTAAAGTCATCTTTATCTGCAGAGGCTCACTATCCAATAAGGTATTGAGAGGATTTAGAGTTAAGAGAGGCAGTGAGGTCCATGGGAAAGGAATGCATTTGTGATGGGCAGAACCAGCTCCAAACCTGTAGAATAGTCATCTTATAAGCAAAGGACAGCAGAAGGTTAAAAGAGGAAGAGGGACTGCTGGGTGAGTTTTGAAACTGATACTAAGCAGGGAAGGGGAAATCAGCCAATTAGGAAAATAACATAAGGGGACATAAAATGAGGAAGGGTCCAATTAGAAAGTGGTGTGAACAGACAAGCTTCCAGCATTTATAAACCCTTAGAAAGCGGTTCTCAACCTGGGGGTCGCGACCCCTTTGGGGGTCGAACGACCCTTTCACAGGGGTCGCCTAAGACCATCGGAAAACACATATATAATTACATATTGTTTTTGTGATTAATCACTATGCTTTAATTATGTTCAATTTGTAACAATGAAATTGGGGGTAACCACAACATGAGGGACTTTATTAAAGGGTCGCAGCATTAGGAAGGTTGAGAACCACTGCCTTAGACCAAAGAGACCTCACGGGTTTTCCCATTTGGGGGACCCCTCCCCATGCAGGAGTTTGTATACACTTGCAATAAATGTTCATGCTTCTGCTTAAAATATAGTCCTTGAATTTTATTCTTCAAACTTTGTGGGACAAGAACCCTGAATCCAGCTTGCCGTTCTGGGTAACAGTATCTACTAACCACACCTGGCTATTTGTTTCAATTTGATTAATTAAAATGATATAAAACTACAAATTTAGTTTCTTGGTAGCATTGGCCACATTTCAAATGCTCAGTAGTCACATGTGATTAGTGGTGAGCATATTAAACAGTACAGGCATAGAACATTTCCATTCAACATCACAGAAACATCTACTAGATAGAAGCCACCCACAAGATTCCCCAAACTAATGAAACAGTCATCTTCGTACATGCAACATGTTTATGTCATTCTCATACCCAAATCCTTTAGTGAGTCAAGATTATGGACAATGTCAATTCAATATATATCCCTGCCCTTCATGAACTCCTTTACTGATGATCCCTCCAGCCTTTTGGCTTTTTATAGTCCCACAGTCATCCTTTGTGTTAGAGGAATGGGTGTTCTGGCACGCTGATAGAGTGACTAACCTCTGACCACCTACTTATAATTTTTATCTGGAATTAGGCTCATGTGCCTTATTCACATGAATTTTCCAGCTCTTCTCTGTCTATCTCAGGAGCACACAACAGTATGAAACTGTCATTGGCTTCCTCCATCAGTGCAGCGTTCATCTGTGTTCCCCCAATTACATGTGCTTATCTCACATCACACACATGCTGATTTTCAGCTGTAACTTTCCCTGAGCAGTAGTGCTATGCCCTTCACCTCTAGCACATGGTAAATATGCTTGATAAAGCATAATGACTGATTCTGTGGAATAAATACATCAATGTTAGATTCAATGTTTTCTTACCATCCATCTTTAGCTCCCAAAAGGAATGTAGTGCATATGTGGTGGGTAGTTAGACAGATATAAGCAGAGCAAGGATGATGGTCCGCGTATAGAAGGTCACGGGGTGGAAAGCCCCTGGTGACTAGCAACAGCAAAACTGAGAAAACAAAAACCTTGCCCCTAGAGCAGTGATGGCGAACCTTTTGAGCTCGGCGTGTCAGCATTTTGAAAAACCCTAACTTAACTCTGGTGCTGTGTCACATATAGAAATGTTTTGATATTAGCAACCATAGTAAAACAAAGACTTATATTTTTGATATTTGTTTTATATATTTAACAAAGAAAAATCAACCAAAAAAGTGAGTTGGCATGTCATAGGTTCGCCATCACTGCCCCAGGGTAGTCTTTCCTCCCCTAGCATATCACTGCTTATGCAGTTTAGACTCCCTGACCTTTCAGATTGCTGGCCATGGGGTTCGGACCCTCCCCTGAACTTTTTCCCCTGGCATGCCACTAGTCACGTGTTAGACCCCCTTGGAGGAGGATCTAGGGTAAAAGAGTGGCCTCATGGGACTCCCAAGCAGAGCCTTGCACGGCCACTCCCTTAAGCATTAAGCCCTCAGGGATAACATCTAGGCCTCAGATGTGTTTCAGTTCCAGGTGCAGAAAAGGAGCAAAACCAGACAAGCCATGCCACGGCTGGCATCAGGATCAGCCATGGGGCTAAAGACCAATCAGCGGAGACAAGGACCCTGAGGGGCACACCTGGAAAGCTGATGAATATTCTATTTGGGATCCTCCCCTGAGACCTCCAAATAAATACCCTCCAGACAGGACCCAGCTCCGTGCTTCCCTCTCAGGGGCACACCCAAGCCTTTCCTCCCTCCTCCTCCTCCCCTACAGTGCATTACCTTATCTTTCTCTCTCCTAAGCTCCAGGGCCCTTCTTTGGCCTCTGTAATTTGTTTCCTGAGCCCATTTCTTCTACAGCTCACTTTTCTACCTTGTGACTTTCAAATAAACAGTTTGTGTCTTGGCGATAAATTCTTTTTTAGCCAGAATTCAAGTACTGAGGCTGCTGAACCTGGGTCTGGTCTCACTCGAGCTGTCTAACTCTTGCTGTCGTTTCCACCACAGCCAACACATAAGTAATTCCTAAATGTGGCAATCGTTTAAATTAGATATTGCTACTTGACTGCATTCTACAGTTATACTATTCTCTGATTTACACATTTATTCTCTAATATATCTTCATAAAAATGAAAATGGAACACCTATTTTTTAGTTACTTACCTAAATTAGTAATCCATATTCTTTAATTTGCTTCTTTTAGTAGACTTCTGCCTGGCCCACACCAAGATAATGATTGCATATTCAGAGATGCTTTTTGAACACAAATAGCACAAAAAGTTAAAGAAATGTATCATGAGATGCAATATTCAGAGAAATAATAGGAGAATGTATTATTCTGTCAACATCTAGCCATTCTATTCAGCTTTAATCATCAAAGCTGCCTTGGAGTCTTTAGTATTTTAACATTAATTTCAAAATAATTTATTCTATTATTACACTGACTTTCATACTAATGTAAATGAACTTAATAAGATGAAACCAAAATGTAATGTTAAAACAGAAACATAATAGAAATTGTAATCCAAATGAGCACACTATAAAGAAAAGAGATTTTTGGCTGGCTTCTATGGAGGAATTTTCATTTCCTTTAGTCCTTGTCACAGACCTCTCACATCACCAAAAGGGGTGATAAAAATTCTAATGAAACCTTTTTGCATTTAAGTAGCTTGTGTGTTGTGTTCATTTGCTTTCCAAATGGGCTGGAACTCTTCTGAAAACATGGGCACTGAAGGGTTAAAAGTACAATTGTGAAGCTGCTCACTCCCCTACACAGCCTGCACTCCCCAGAGATTTTTCTGTCTCTTCATCCTTATTTTTCAATTAGAAAGTAAGTGATCTTTGTTTAGTTTCAATTTTTAGAAATTATAAGTAGTACTCAATTAGTCTTTGTCATTAAGTCTAATCTGCATTAATTACCTGAAAAAATAATGAAAAAGTTAAATGTACTTATTTAACTCTTGAATCCCGGGGAATGTTGGTTGATGTTGAGGTTACTTCATTCTAATTCAAAATGCTGAGAATTTAAAGGACACCAGGAATCCAAAGATGAGGTGGTGTGCACATCTAATGTGGATTAGTTTTGGGACTTCTTCAGCCTCTGTTGTTCTTCTCCATAAAAATTTCTAACAGTTCATATTTACTGTGGTATAAAAAAATAGTATGGTGTAAAATAAAATGAAAGGATGTTTTGATAACTTGACAATGGTACCATGATTATTAAATAAATCTGAGATAATATAATGAATTATCTCTCAAGTCAGGCTAATGGAAATACATTTTATTTTTTTAAAAACCAAATAACCAAACTGAAAGAAAAAGTGAGTGATATAAAACACAACATGACACAGACATCTTTCATCCCTTTTACTACCTCCTGTGTGTTCTCTACCCCCTGGTAATGCTAGCTGTGGCCTTTCCATCTTATTATTTCATTCTACACACACACACACACACACACACACACACACACACACACACACACACGTCCTAACATGGTTGGTTCCATGACAGGACCTAATTGCTTCTGTGTTCAAAGTGCCGATGTTCCCACAATCACCTTTTATCCTGCCATATTCTTCCCTCCCTGGACATACATGCCTTTGCTCCTGTCTCTGTAATCACTCCCAAGGCTACGCTGCAGGTGAGCTTCCTCTCATATCTGCTCAATCACAATTCTTCCCGAGGCAGCAGCTCCAAGGACTACAGTAACCTGTGCCTATGCTTATGACATCCAGATCACCCCAAACAGAGCTTTAAAAGCACAACTGGTTCCCAGTTACCATTTTCTCTAACTGCAACTCTGCAGAAACTTTATTTCTTTCGTATGACCTTTTCTCCTTTCTTTCCTCTTGATTCACACTGGCCTCACTAACCCACCTTCTCCCTTGCATGTCCACTCCCTTCAACATTAAGGACAATGAGGTTCTGATCAGCATTTAATAATCTTAGGAACAAAGCCTAGGGATTGGTGATTCAGAGACAGAGTTTTGGTCAAACAAGAGATAATAAGGCTTTAGTTGTGTTTCCGCTCTAAGCCCAGAAAAGCCTGGAAACCAGATGAAAGGAGGCCATGGCTGACATCAGAACCATGCACTGATCAGCTGCCCAGACCCACTACTGACCAATCAGTAGAAACCACAACCCTGACCAAGAGCCTAACCCCTTGGT
Source organism: Myotis daubentonii (assembly GCF_963259705.1). Classification (NCBI taxonomy): domain Eukaryota; kingdom Metazoa; phylum Chordata; class Mammalia; order Chiroptera; family Vespertilionidae; genus Myotis; species Myotis daubentonii. The sequence continues at coordinate 12,955,063 of NC_081852.1, forward strand.
CACCGTGATTAGTGATTTTCCCGATATAACTCATTGCCAGGGAGCCAGGTCTCCCTGTCTCTATAGGCATGGGCCACTTCCTAAAAATAAACCTTACTTTGCTGCATGCTCCTGTGCTATCTTATTGGGCTGTGATTTGCACAAGTCAAAGGACCCCTTAGTCCAGTAACATGACGTGGCGCTTCTGCTCTGCTATTACTCGAATTATCTGTTTTGTCCTTCAAGGTGGGCCAAGGCTCTCGACACGACACAGTTTGTAACAAGAATCTCTTCTACCACATTGTTTCTGACTCAGAGTCTCCACAATACGCTTCCTGTTTCACAAGTCCCACTCTGAATTTTCCAGTTTGAAACTGTCTAGGTGTGCCATATTAAACTACTTATTTTTTTGGGGAAAAAGGAACTGTTCATATTGAGATTGAATTTTGATGTGGACACCACATTTAATTAAGCAGCACTCTTATAGTCTGGCTATTTCTTCTACTCGGGCCCTGGGTCACCTTGCCCTAAATGTCTTTAGAATATTTTATTATAACAGAGGGCAGAGTGTTGACAAATTTTATCCCTGAAGTAAGACTGCTGGATTTGAGTCCTAATGCCGCCTCTTCCTAATCATGAGACCTGCATCTCAGTTTCCTGGCTTTTGCAGTTTCCATCTGTAACATGGAGGTAATAACAGTGCCTTCTACAGACATTTGTGAGGATTCAATGAAATAATTTATAAAAGTACTTAACAGAGTGCCTTACACAAATTTTCTATAAATGTTACTTATGATAATTTCTAAGAGGTGCAAATGAGATTTCTAAATTCAAAGCCTATCTCTGTCATCATGGATTTAGCATAATGATTACATAAGTGGAATTTTGCAAATGTAATTAAGTACTTATGTTCATTTGAAGCAAACACATTCTGTTCATCTTTGCATTCCCAATCCACTGTATATAGGAGGCAGGGATCAATTATTCTTATCTGAAGGTCAGAGAAAGATGAATTTGACAGACATAAAAACATTACATGAACAGCTAGTTGAAATAATATAAGTGGGGAAAGTTCAATTGCTTTAAAACATTATTTCATTAATTAATTAATATAAAACTAACCATTCTTCCCTTAAAATACTGATTACATTGCAATAGAATGAAATGTCATTGGCCTGAAATCTCTGAACAGCATCAGTCAGGCAAGGTCCAGAATCCTCTAGATTTCTACATCAGATAGAAATTGGGTTCTGAAGAAAGGAAGGAAATGTGCTGTAGAGGAAATGTGTTGCTTATTTAGCATCTCCTCCGTGGAGGAACCACCCCTCTGCTCCATGGTCCTGGTGAAGTATGAGGGCCATTCCGACCTGTGGCAGCTTGATTCATCGGGGCCGCTGAGCCCTTCAGAAGACCTTTCCGAAAGTGCTGGTGAGATTGACTAGCTCCTGCTTTGGGAACAGAAAGCTGGCAGGATGTGAATTTGGGGCTGCCAGAGCCAACTTCCCTGACCACATGGAGGAAGCCCATATGTCTTAGGGAAGAATCAGGTCAGAAAGAAATAGAGCCAAGTAATTGAGAGAAGAGGAAAACTCAGGAACTTTATTTGAAACCCTGGAGGAAACTTGGTTTGAAACCACTTCCTACACCTCCTCCAGGAGTTTCTCACTTAACTAAAGCCAATATAGCTTCATTTTTCCTCAACTTCATTTGAATTGTATTTTTGTCACTTTTCTATGGGAAGTATCTTGATTAATTTATCTAGGGAAAACATTGAGCTAAGGTTGCTTTTAATTATTCCCTAGTGTCCAAGAAAAAAAAAAAACATTAAAAGGGAAGCTATTAGCTATAACTAAGATGTTTTGTTCATTCCAGTAATCAAACATTTATAAAATATTTGTTGAGCACTTAATATGTTCTAGGTGGGTTTTTTTCCTAGTTATTTAGAGGAAATCAATATATAAAACAGGAAAATATTCTTGCCCTGGTCGAAGTTATATTCTAATGGGGAGAGGCAGGAAATAGAAAAGCTCAATAAATAAATGTATATTTTGCAGAATGCAGAATATACTGCTGACAGAATGTGAAGTTATATATAAAAGGAAAGTAGGACAGAGTAGGATGTGTATGTATTGGGGAAATGAAGAGACTTGTACAGGGCAGTCAGGGTAGACCCATTTAAAACAATGGGATTTCAGCAAACATTTGATGGATGTGGAGGTAAAGAGTTCTCCAGTTTTAGGGGACAGCCAGTGCACGAACCCAAGGTGAAAGCATGCCTGAAATATTTGAAGAACAAACAGTATCCAGGGTGACTCTAACAGAATCAGCACAAAGGTGAGTAGGAAAGATGTCAGAGAGGTGATAGAGGAGCATTTCCCAGAAGGCTCTGTAGCCATTTTAATTCTTTCTAAGTCAAATGAGTAGTCATTGAGAATTTTAAATAGAAGAGTGACATTATATGACCTGCAATTTAAAAGTATATTCTGCTGTCTTTTTGAAACTAGACCTTGGGAGGTGGAGGGGCAAAGACAGAGGGAGGGAGATAGTTAGGAAGATATTGCAGTTATCCAAGAGAGAGATACTGGTAACTTGTCCAGGCTGAAGATTAATGGAGCTAGTGTGAGCTCACTAATGAGCATGTATTTTTTTTAATGTAGCGCTTACAGCATTTCCTTACATATTTGTTATTGAAGGTGAGAGAAAGAGATGAGTTAGAAAAGATGTCGAGATTTTTGCTGGGCCCAGCCTGTGTAGCTCATTGGTTGAGCACCAACCTGTGCACCAAGAAATCACTGGTTCGATTCCTGGTCGGGGCACATGCCCTATTTGCAGGCTTGATCTGCAGCAGTGGTGTGCAGGAGGCAGCCTGTGGTTGCATCAATGTTTCTATCGCTCTCTCCCTCTCCCCTCCTCTCTCTAAAATCAATAAAAACATATTTTTTTAAAAAAAAATATTTCTGCTGAGGTGGGGAAACTTCAGAAAGAGTCTTTGGAGAAAGATAAAAAACTTAATTTTAGAGATACTCTGAGATGCACAGTACAGATGTGCTGAATATGCATGCGTGTGTGTGTGTGTGTGTGTGTGTGTGTGTGTGTGTGTGTGTAGTGAAGTCTGCTCTGAAAATATAATAAAGAGAATTGTTGACTCATAGGTAGGTTTTAAGTCACAGGATTGGCTTAGATCACCAAGGGTTTGTCATTGTTGGATAAATGAAGAGGACTAGGACTGAGCCATGGGGCATCCTACATCAAGTGTTACGGTAGAACAAGGGAGCTTATCAGAAGTGATCAGTGAATTAGGAAAAAACAAAAAGTGCATAGAATCTGAGGAGTCATGTGAAGCAAGTGTATTAATGAGAAGGAAAGAATGAACCAAGTCAAAAACTGATGAAGAATAAAATAATGTAAGAGAATTGAACATTTGATTTAATAATGCACTTGTCATATGGGGACTTGGACAAAGTATGCTTGTAGTGTGTGGGGAAAGGAATGGTATAACCATTATCAGAGTAGTTGTAGCAAATAATGAGAAAAGAATTTGAAACAATGAGTACAGACCACAAATTCAAGAAGTTTCCCATAAGGGAAGCAAAGACATGGACTGGTAGCTGATACATCAAGAAAGTTTTTTGTTTGTTTGCATGTTATTGCTTTTATTATGTTTCCTTTAAGTGGAGAAAATATCAGATTTTTTTTTTTTCTGATGGGAATGATCAGGTAGAAAAAAAACAATGGATGATGTAAGAGAGAAAAAAATGAAGAGAAGTGCAGAAGTGATACCCTTGAGTACATAAGAGAGAGGATGAGCCCTAATATTAAAATTGATGAATTGACTTCATAAAGGAACATGGATAGTTAATTTATGATAAAAGGCAGAATGCAGGGTAGGTGGATATAGACTCTACTAAGTAAGTAGGTAGATTTGGGATAAGAGTCTGCAGAATGGTCAATATTCTCAATGAGTTAGGTAACAAAGTTACCAATTGGGAATGAGAATGTGGGAAGAGGTGTTTGAAGTTGGGATAAGAGGGGAGGATACAAAATGTCACATAAAAGAGGGAGGGAGGAGGAGGCAGGGGGAGAAGAGAGAGAGAGAGAGAGAGAGAGAGAGAGAGAGAGAGAGAGAGAGAGAGAGAAAGAGAGAGAGAAAGAGACATGGGTAGGCTAAGCAGAATACAGATGCTTGGCAGCATTAAGGGTCAATTTGAGATTCATGGGCATCCCTTTAAAGTGAGGTCATTAGTCAGGTTTTGTGCTTTGCTTCAACTGCATTCGGCTTTATGAACACAGGCACAGAGCAAAAAAAATTCAGTTAAACAGGATTATAGTTTTATAAAATGAATACCACAGAGTAAGAGAGAGCAGAAAAGTATGTATATGCCATGTGGTATTTATATTTGACTATGAAATCAATATAGGACAGAAGAGGGGAAAGGATGTGAAAGGTTGAAGGACAGTTAAATGTTGAAGGATCAATGAGCTGGGGGACCTGGTAGGGTCAAGGATAGTTATCAGTCACTGTACTAGAGTCAGTGAGTTAAAGAGAGAAAATACAGCATTTGTTGAGTACTCAGAGCACAACACATGTAGTGGAGACTATGCAAGGATGGGTGGTATCGTAATAAGGTCTACAATGTATGGCCATGAAAATAAGTGACTGAGGTTGGTGGGAGACAACATCATTGGAGAAAAAGATGTTATAGAAATGACAGGTGAAGAGACTGAAAGTATCATTACATGTACATTCAAATTCCAAAGAAATAAAGCAGAAATAATATTAGCAAGCATAGTGGTAAGCAAGAAGCTAAAATGATTGAGACATGAGGAGGGAATGGGTATGATGACAGAGGAGGAAGACAAACCCTTTCCAAGTACCCTAAACTCCTTTAGGGCCATTCTGAGAGGCCTACTCTATCATAGAACAATGACTTATGAGCTGTATTAAAGAAAAATTACTTAATGACAATATATCTAAGTCTTAGTGTCTGTGGATTCTCAATTTGAGATAAATTTAATACATTTGGGGAAATTCAATTAATTGTGGATGATTGATCTTAATAGATATTGAACCCAAAACCTCTCCCCTGATTTCAGGGTCCCCATGTTTGTATGGAGTTGGTGATATTCTGTGTCAGGTTGAAGGACTGAATTACTTTATATTCAGATAGATAATGAAGATAAGACACTTAGTACTTGTCCATTAAAATTTCTTTCCTCTTGCCAAAACCGGTTTGGCTCGGTGGATAGAGCGTCGGCCTGCGGACTGAAGGGTCCCAGGTTCGATTCCGGTCAAGGGCATGTACCTTGGTTGCGGGCACATCCCCAATAGGAGGTGTGCAGGAGGCAGCTGGTCGATGTTTCTCTCTCACCGATGTTTCTAACTCTCTATCCCTCTCCCTTCCTCTCTGTAAAAAAATCAATAAAAATATATTTTTAAAAAAATTTCTTTCCTCTTTTTTTTTTTTTATTTGAGAGAGTGCTGCAGGGTATCACTGAAGTCTTCTGTAATTTATCATTTGCTGATGAAGGGGATAGTTGGGGGTGTGGACTTTTGGTACAATTAGCTAATATAGATGATATAATTTATAACATAAATAGTAGGCACAAAACAGATGTGTGTTCAATTGAAACTATCTCTCTATCGGAATTTAATTTTCTTCATAAGCTCTCATTTCTACCTGGCAGTGAAAACTTGAATTTCACCACCTTTACGTATACTCAGTCTCAGAAGTTTTCTTTTTTTCAATCAAATGAAGTACTATTTTATTATTTACTTTCTAATTTGAAGTCACCACAGTAGTACTGCCTCATCTCTTCTCTCTGGGTTTCCTAACATCCATGCAGAATGTAAATGTCATCACAGGAATGTGTTGGAAGAGAATGGGCATATGTGTGGTTTCTGGTATTAGAGGCAACTGATTCTGGTTTGGGGGTTGACAAAGAGACTGAGTGTGTAAAATAGGGTAGGATGAAAGACAACATTGCCTGAGGAGGGCATTTCAAGGTGTTGGAAGGTTAGACTATTAGAGGAATCCTTTATATGTATGTTGAAGTAACAAAAAATTAAGATATGGATATTATTAGAAAAAAAATTGTCATAGCCTGGAACTCTGTAACTGCCTGGCACATGGACACATCTACAGAAGCCTGTGAATCTTGATTGCTATACCAGGGAAGAAACCTGTTGTATACTCGCTGCTCACCAAGTACCCTTTCCTTGCTCCCTGACTGACCATCTAACAGTGGTTGGCAAACTCATTAGTCAACAGAGCCAAATATCAACAGTACAACGATTGAAATTTCTTTTGAGAGCCAAATTTTTTAAACTTAAACTATATAGGTAGGTACATTGTTATTAACTTAATTAGGGTACTCCTAAGGCTTAGGAAGAGCCACACTCAAGGGGCCAAAGAGCCGCATGTGGCTCGCGAGCCGCAGTTTGCTGACCACGGATCTAGGAGGTTGTCAAAGCCAGCTCATACTTTCTGAAAATGGATTCAGGTAATTCTGAATCCCAGGAGATGGAGGAAAAGAAAGACGATATAGCCCTAGCTGTTTTAGCTCAGTGGATAGAGTGTTGGCCTGTGAACTGAAGGGTCCCAGGTTTGATTCCCCTTCAGGGTACATGCCCGGGTTTCAGGCTTGATCCCTAGTAGGGTGTGTGCAGGAGGCAGCTGATCAGTGATTTTCTCTCATCACTGATGTTTCTATCTTTCTCTATCTCTCCCTTCCTCTCTGAAATCAATAAAAATATATTTTTAAAAGAGAAGAAAGAAAGAAGATGTAATAGAAGCTAATGCTTAGTAGGGTCTGACCTCTGAACTTAGTCATTTGGGATTTGGATTTGTATTCCAGCTGGAGAGTGTAGATTTGCATATCAGGGCTTTATTATATAGAATAGTAGATTAAATATATTTCAGGATAAATAAGCATTTGTGAGCATTTTAGTCAAAACTACCCTTGCATCTCTAAACTTTTCATCAATTTGACTAATCAGTATCAGAATAACACTAGGACAGTGATGGCGAACCTATGACAAGCGTGTCAGAGGTGACACACGAAATCATTTTTTTGGTTGATTTTTCTTTGTTAAATGGCATTTAAATATATAAAATAAATATCAAAAATATAAATCTTTGTTTTACTATGGTTGAAAATATCAAAAAATGTCTATATGTGACACGGCACCAGAGTTAAGTTAGGGTTTTTCAAAATGCTGACACGCTGAGCTCAAAAGGTTTGCCATCACTGCACTAGGACAAACAGTCAACATGCAAATAGCCCGAGGGGTATGGATACTGAAATAGGGAAAGAGCCACTTGTCTCTCATCGTGTTTAAGGGCTGACAGGAACAGCCTACGAGAAGCTGCTCCATAAAACCTGGGAAGGTCTGGGGGCTATGTCCTCTCAGAGACATCGCAAGGACAGGAAACTTGTGGTGTCCATTACTAAGAGCCTTGTTGACAGACAGACCAGATGCTCTAGTCATAAACTATTGAACTATTATTTACATGTTTGGTGATAAACTTAAGGAGTTTGTGTAGTATGTACTTCTTCATGTGTGAACTGATAATTACCTCACATGGTGATGGGTACTAAACTGCATATATGGGCTGGAAATGTTTGGCAGCCCTACTGAGTTATAATTTTAGCATCAAGTGTTGATTGGGTTGAGTAATGAAGGCACTGAGAGAAGTGTACAACCAGTTTCATCTTCAGACCACTGACATCTCCGAGAAGGGAAATGAGCCATTTAGAGCTCCAGAGTGTATTTAGATGGAGTGTGGCCTACTGCGAGTCTTGGTCAGCTCCTAATGTATGACCATGGAACCAATTCATTAATCAACTATAATCCTTTAGCAGATTCTCTTGTGCTCACTGTATTTTGGTCAAGAAGTCATAGCAAATACAGATGTAAAGAGTAAGAAATGTTTAATTAGTAAACATTTGGAGTTGCTTTTATTATTTCTAAATATCTACATAATGTAATAGTTTTGTGAAACCTACTGGAATTTTCAACCCAAATAGAGGAGAGAGTGGAGATGATATTTGGTATTATTGGTCCATGACATTTAAAATAATCAGCATTTCTTTCACACAGTGAAAGGGCAGAGATCCCAATTGCCCATTTATCCTGCTTTGGGGTAGATGAAATGATTATGACAGATAATGCTAATTAACACTCACTTTCCATCTTCCCTTTTTCTTTGTAATAGAAACCTCAATAAAACATGGCCACTCAACTGAAGACTCCAGTTCCCTCCTTTCCCTGATATGATGTGTGGCCATACAGCTAAGTTTCAACCAATAGAATGTGAGCATAGGTAATGAGTAACATTTCTGAACCATCCTTTACAGAGAATAGGCATAGAATTTCCTTGCTCTCTCACCTGTTTAGAAAGCCTTTATGACTAGAGGAATTAACTTTAGACCATGAGGCAGAACCCATATGCAACGACAGTAGACTAAAAAAGCAGAAAGAGCCTGTTCCACAATATCACCCCTGGACTCTTGGGCTGATATGTGAGCAAGAAACACACTTCCACTTATTTAAACTGCAACATGTTATTTTGATCCTCGATTCAATAACTGAACTGTTAATCTGATTATTATAGAAGCAAATGAATGCTTTCTCAATTATGTTTAAAAGCTAATATTGTGAGAGATATGGCTACTCAGCATTAAAAAATCCTGATGCTCAGGTTCAGTTTCATGAGACAGTATTCGCTAGTTTCAGAAAAGCAGACTAGCCGATTAAAAGTAGTTTTATATTTAAAAGCGAAGCCGTTAGCATCTTTGTTTTTGAAGTATAGGCAATGGTCAAGGGTGAGGCAGCCAAACCTATGTACCAGGTTCCTATTCTATCTATGTTTGCTCACTTCCTGGTGGGTATGTCAGCAGGACAAGAGGACCAAGACATTATTAATTAGGGGAGCTTCAAATAGTTAAAAGGCACTTAACTCTTTCCCTTAGGAAAACAGGAGGAGTGGAAAGTCACACGTGACTCCCTGAAGGTGTCTAACTGATGTGGATAGGAGCTGGAAAACACAACACAGATATAAGAAGACCCTAAACTGATTTCCATATGCAGCATCTTAATATAGACAACGTCAAACATTTGAAACTATAGAAATCAGTCAATGCAGGCAGGCTAGTAATTCAGTCATTCAGCCATCTATCATGCATTCATTCATTCATTCATTCAGTTGACACAATTCTGTATCCAATAAAAAAATCTAGACTAATAAATAAGGAGGCTGAGTTTAGGACATGGTGAGTTAAAAAAAAAATATATATATAATGGCACTCCACCCCAAGGAGCCTGTTTTCTAGATTTTTCCTCTAGCTATCTTATTAAATGTTACATTTCCTTAAATAAAGGGGAATTTTTAGTCTTCACATATTCACTGCTAATGCTCTTGGGAATTACCATTTTTTTAGAGATAAATCAAGGACTCTTCTTTTTCTCTGGGAAAAAATAAAGTGAGACTGCTGATATTTTCTATGCTTTATTTACTTTATTGCAATACTGCCCATCTTTCCAAAGACAGTTCTGTTAAAGAAATCTACCCTACAATTTGGAACTTTGGCAGAGAATTTGTATGCACACTACTATATGCTAAACTACGAATTTTGACAGTCGCTAATGGTACAGTAATAAAATAACAGCTCCAATTTTCTGGTAAAGCAAAGGAAGAAAATTGTTCTACTTCTTGGAAATGTTGAACTAATTAGGAAAATACTAAGGGTAATCACAATGGCTTTTTCTGATAAAAGGGTAGTTATAGTAATTTTACTTTTTATTTCACATATTAATTATATCTATCTTTATGATGATTAATGAGATCAAATACTCATTTAATGATTGATTGCATTTTACCATTTATCAAAAATCTTTACAAGAGTTGATCACAAGAAAGTCTTTTAAACTATTTCCTGTTAACTCTAAACACATTTGGCTATTTAGTTTACATAACATGAAGGAAGCTAATATAAATTTTGGATAGGATGTGAATATAATGGCATCTAAGGAGTTTAGATAAGCTGATAAGTGACAAGTTAGTATCTTTGTGCAAAAGATTATTATATTTTGAAAGGAACCTGAAATTCATCCAGTTCCTCATTTTACTTGTGCTAAATTTTGCAGAGGGGGGAGTACTTAATTTATAAAAAATGTATTTTGCTTGATCACATAATGAAATAAGATTTGATAAAATAGAACTAGATATGTTTTGACCATATGATAGTATTATAGCAACTTAATCATCCTCAAACTATCCATATTCTTTGATTTGAAATTGTGAGTTGACTAATTCCTCTTGTCTTATATAATTTGGAATATTTTAATTTTTGTGCTGTGTTTTTTAAAATATACTTTTATTGATTTGAGAGAGAGAGAAAGGAAGAGGGGGAAAGAGAGGAACATTGATGAGAGAGAAACATTGATTGGCTGCCTCTGCACACACACACCCCCACCTCCTACTGGGGATTGAGCTTGCAGCCTCTCGGTGCATGAGGTGATGCACAACCATCTGAGCCCTCTGGGCAGGGTCTTGTTCTGGATTTTTAACCACATCTTAAATCTTTTTAAGGAGGTCGCTGGAAATGGGAAATTTCTCCATTTAGTTATTTCTAATATCGGGTCCATAGAATAACTACTGCATTTGGCTTTTATATCTGAAAATTTAATGTCCTTTTATAGCTGTGGAAACTATATCACAGAGAGATTGAATGATCTTCTAAGGTCATAGGTAGATGGAGCTAGAAGTTGGCCATCGGTGTTCTGACTTCAAAGGTTTATCTTTTGTTGTTACTCTCCTATTCTAGAAGTCAACGACCTAAGATATTTCCAAGGTGGGTTATGGCTCATTGTTAATTTTAAGTCACACTTTATATATGTATATGGTGTTTATATTTGAGTTGTATAGAGGCCAGGGGCATTTTCAGCTATGGTCAAATATTAACATTTTTCTCAAAACTAAGTGGACCTGAAGAGGATAAAAGGGTCAAATCTTCCAGATTGCTGTTCTCATTCTAAATTTCTAACCCAAGAGTGAAGTCTGACCCACATTTCTAGGTAGCAGTTATTCCTGGATGTAACTGCCAGAAAACGACATGCCACTTGGAATGAGGGATCTTACAAGCCATGATTTAGTGACAAAGGTTTAGTAATCAGATAGACGAGGTTCCTGTGCTGCTTTACCATTGATTGCTGTGTGCACCTGGGTAGGTTAATTCACTTCTCTGATTCTGCAGATTTGAGAATGGTAATATTATTTTTAATAAACTTTGTGGATGTTTTTATTGATTTTTAGGGAGAGAGGGAAGAATAGGGATAGAAAGAGTAATATCACTGAGAGAGGAACATCACTGATTGACTGCCTCCTGCATGTCCCCTACTGGGGATCAAGCTCGCAACCCAGGCATGTGCCCGCTGGGAATTGAACCAGTGACCTCTTGGTTTCTGGGTGGATGCTCAACCGCTGAGCCACACTGACCAGGCGAGAATAGTAATGTTCTTAACTTGTTCCTCTTAAAGGACAGATAAGTGGCCTTCATATGCTTCTTTCCGGCTCTAGGACTCAAAACTAAACATCACTGAAAGACAATGAGGAATCACTGTATCCGTTTCCACCAACTTGTTCTGTGGCTTAGCCAAACTGCACAGCTATTCCGATTGTTGGTAAGGCAGCATCCGGAGCTCACGGTGCTTTTCCTGGCGCTGCCTCTCCCACCCCAGTTACTTAACAGCTGAGTCTCTGTTTCCTCAGTTTTGAGCTGGAAAATAACTCCTGTTTAGGATTATCCTAAGAATTAACTATGGCCAAACATTATAACAGTTGTAGAAATATGTCTCCAATTATATAGTGCAGTATAAATACACAGGCTATTTTCATACTTTGATTATTACTATTGTTTCCAGTTCCTTTGACTTAGAAAACACATGAAAAGATGCTGAACAAATATTTGCTAAACATTTATATGTTTTCTATGTTTAGACACTCAAGTTGACAAAATCAATGAAATAGTCTAAGGGTAAAAACAAAAGCAGGGCTGAGAAAAGCACTTGCATTTTCTCTGCAATAAATATGCAATTGAAGAAGGCATACTGTATTGTGCAAGCTGCAAATTCTTTAAAAAGAGAAAGACAGCAGGTCAAAACCTACCTTCTTTGCAATTCTATAATCAGCCTTTTCAAATATGAGAAATTGTGACATTCTACTTAAGATAATAAACGGTCTGTAAAGAGTTATCCTTTCAAAATTATTACCCTGTTTTCCATAATTCATAGCAAAATCACATCTATTTATGTGGGAGCCGTTTGCTCCAAATGCCTGCTCTTCCTTCTTGATCTCTCATAATCAGAGCATCCCAGCAGTAACCACAGCCAAGAGCTTGGGATGTCTAAACTTGATTAGTTTCTGCAATTTATATTTCATCATTGACATATCGGTCTTTAAATAGATCAAGGACTAGGCACATTTGAAATAAAATTTACATATTAAACAACTGAAGAAAATCATTCATTTCTTCAAGAAATTATTCTACTCTTAATGAAGAATGAAAGACTTTCTGAATCATATTTTAGTTTAATCTTTTTCATCTCTTACATTGACCCTTCATTTACAGGCTTATGCAGAGTATTATTTTCTACATACTTAATAATTGATCAAAATCATTACTTCAAATTTTAACTAGGCATTTTATTTTGAAATTTTTATTTCACTAAATTACTAAAATATGGGTATTAGACAAATTATGAGTAAATAAAATTAGCATTGAGTTCATACTCCATGAGTTATTCTTTTGTAATTTCACCTTAGATACCCAGAATGACTTATGAAAGGAAAGCATTTTTAATACACACTAAGATTGCATTTTGCAAGATTTGGTAAGAAAAAATAAACTAAAATTTGAAGTAAGTAATATAACATACACACTGTTTTACAGACATACCTTTGCCAGATGAACCCTCTTTTTAGGAGAGTCTTAAGCCCTTTTTATTCCTTGAAGTTCTGAGAACCCAAGAATTGCACCAACTTGAAAAACTGGACATCTGTGTTAGCTGCATGTCCATGTGCATGTGTGTTTGTGTATGTATGTGGCCAAATATAATTCTTGCCTATTGGTTCCACTTCTATCACTTCTCATTTTGCTCAGATTTGGTAACAATAATAAAGCAACCAGAATATACTGGTATAGAAGGCCCTGGAGGTGAGAGGGGACCCTATTTACTTCCTGTGATATGGTCAGGAAGAGAAATGATGTTGTTTTATAGGGATGGCAGGTTTTATTGTCCATATTTAGTATCACATCATTCAAATTCACTGTTTCTTATTAACAAAATTAAACTAAATTGATCCAGTTACTGGTATGAATTTGTTAAATATTTCCACCTAGTCACTCTTCAAATTCATAACTTTAATAATGAATTATTTGATGAAGTATTTGAATTTTGAATATTATATTTAATAATATAATATTGAGTATGCTTTAAGCATGAACGAATAGCCAAGATGTCTTAATCACTTTATATGTATTATATTTAATACTCACAGCAATTATATGAGAAAAATATTACTACTATTCCTATTTCTAAAATGATGACGCTAGGGTATGGGGAGGATACATGTATCGCTCAGCATTGCTACCCTGTGTGTGATAAGCCTGGTTCAAGTGGAGGCCAGATTGGAGCCTAGAACTTCCAGCACTCTTGCCCACAGTGCTCATTCTCCTCTCCAATTACACAAAGCCTGTCTGTCTATCTTCATGATCTGTTTTCCACGTTTGCCAACTTCTCTGGAATATGTTTTAAGTCTGTACTATTCTTCCACGTTGTCACAGCTCAACTTAAGCATTTCTTCTGCATACAAACTTAATACTCTGCAGTTTAAAATTCTGATGGCATTATATTTTTCTTTATTTTACTTAACATTTTAACTTTATTTTATTTTTTTAATATGTTTTATTGATTTTTTACAGAGAGGAAGGGAGAGGGATAGAGAGCTAGAAACATCGATGAGAGAGAAACATCGATCAGCTGCCTCCTGCACATCTCCTACTGGGGATGTGCCCGGAACCAAGGTACATGCCCTTGACCAGAATTGAACCTGGGACCCTTCAGTCCACAGGCCGATGCTCTATCCACTGAGCCCTGGTTAGGGCGAACTTTATTTTAAATTATATCCAAGTACCATCCTTCCGAAATTCTGAAGTCCACTGTTTCCATTGATCTATATGCCTCTTCTTGTGCAAGTACCATGCTGTTATGATTACAGTGGCTTTGTAGTATAATTTCACATCTGGTATTGTGATCCCTCTTATTTTGTTCTTCTTTCTCAAGATTGCTGCAGCTATTCAGGGTCTTTTTTAGTCCCATATAAATTTTTGGAGTATTTGTTCCAGATCTGTAAAATATTTGTTGATATTTTAATAGAGATTGTGTTGAATCTATAGATTTCTTTGGGTAGTATGGGCATTTTAATGATGTTAATTCTTCAATCCATGAACACAGTATATTCTTTCATTTTTTTTGTATCTTCCTCTGTTTCTTTTCTCAATGTCCTATAGTTTTCTGAGTAAAGGTCTTTTACCTCCTTGGTTAAGTTTATTCCAATGTATCTTATATTTATTTTTTTGTTGCAATGACAAATGGCATTCTGTTTATTTTTTTAATTTTCTCTTTCTGAGAGTTTATTATTGTTGTATAAAAACGCCATCAATTTCTGTATCTTAATTTTGTATCCTGCTATTTTGCTGAATTCATTTATTAAATCTAGAGGTGTTTTGTTGGAGTCTTTAGGGTTTTCTATGTCCAATATTATGTCATTTGCGAATAATGACAGTTTCACTTCCTCCTTTCCAATTTTGATGTCTTTAATGTTTTCTTCTTGTCTGATCACTGTGGCTAAGACTTTCAGTACTATGATGAATAAGAGTGGTAAAAGCAGACATCCCGGTCTTGTTAAGGGAAACACTTTTATTTTTTGCCCATTAATTATGATGTTGGCTGCAGGTTTGTCATATATAGCCTTTATTATGTCAAGGTGTGATCTCTCCATTCACACTTTGCTGAGAGTTTTTATCATAAACTAGAGGCCCGGTGTACGAAATTCGTGCGTGGATAGGGTCCCTAGGCCTGGCCGGTGATCAGAGCCAATCTGTGGGGCGATCGGCAGGGCGATCAGGGGGCCCCTGCTGGCACCTGCCTTGGCCAGCCTGGTGCTGCCCACTTGCCATCCCTGACCCCTGCTGCTGCCGCTGGAAGCCTCCTGCTCCCACCCACCTTGGCTGGCCTGGAGCCTGCAGACTGGGGGCAGCTCCTGCATTGAGCATCTGCCCCCTGGTGGTCAGTGCACATCATAGAGGCCAATAGTTCTGCCAGTCATTCCACCAGTCAGTCAATTTGCATATTAGGTTTTTATTATATAGGATAGGTGCTGGATTTTGTTGAATGTTTTTCTGCATCTATTGATATGATTATATGATTTTTATATTTCATTTTGTTTATGTAATGTAGTGCATTTATTGATTTTCAAATATTATACCAACTTTGAATACCTGGAATAAATCCTACTTGGTCATGATGAAAAATATTTTAATATATTGCTGAATCCAATTTGCTAATATTTTTTGAGGTTTTTGGCATCTATGTTCATCAGGGATATTGGCCTATAATTTTCTTCCTTTCTTTCTTTCTTTCTTTCTTTCTTTCTTTCTTTCTTTCTTTCTTTCTTTCTTTCTTTCTTCTTTCTTTCTTTCTTTCTTTCTTTCTTTCTTTCTTTCTTTCTTTCTTTCTTTCTTCTTTCTTTCTTTCTTTCTTTCTTTCTTTCTTTCTTCTTTCTTTCTTTCTTTCTTTCTTTCTTTCTTTCTTTCTTTCTTTCTTTCTTTCTTTCTTTCTTTCTTTCTTTCTTTCTTTCTTTCTTTCTTTCTTTCTTTCTTTCTTTCTTTCTTTCTTTCTTTCTTTCTTTCTTTCTTTCTTTCTTTCTTTCTTTCTTTCTTTCTTTCGTAATGTCTTTATCTGGTTTTGGAATTAGGATAATGCTGGCCTCAAAAAGAGAGCTTGGAAGTCTTCCTTCCTCTTGAATTTTTTTGAATAGTTTGAAGAGGATAGGTGTTCTACTTTGCATGTTTGGTAAAACTCCCCTATGAACCTGTCCAGTCTTTTCTGGGAGGTTTTTTTGTTTGTTTTGTTTTTGTGCTTCAATTTTATTAGTTGTAATTTGTCTATTCAGATTTTCTGATTCTTCCTGATTGAATTTTTGAAGATTACATGTTTCTAGGAATTCATCCATTTTGCCCAGGTTGTCCAATTTATTAGCATACATGTCAGCTGTTAATTATCTTCTTTCATTCTTGATTTTATTCATTTTTTTTCTTGATGACTCTTGTTCAAGTTTTGCCAATCTTGTTTATCTTTCCGAAGAATGAGCTCTTGGTTTCATTGGTCTTTTTTATTGTTTTTTAGTCTCTGTCATTTATTTCCACTCTGATCTTTATTATTTCTTTCCTTTCATGTTATCTGGACTTTGTTTTTCTTTTTCTAGTTCTTTTAGGTGCTGAGTTATATTGTTTATTTGAGATTATTCTTGCTTCTTGAGCTAGACCTATAATGCTGTAAACTACCTTATCAAGACTTTTAGCTGTGTCTCATAGATTTCAGGTTGCTGTGTGTTCATTCTTATTTTATTCCAGGTAACTTTTGATTTTTTTAATCTCCTTATTAACCATTCATTTTTTAATAACACGTTATTTAGCCTCCATGTGTTTGGATATTTTCCAGTTTTTTACTGCAATTGATTTTTAGTTTCATACCATTGTGGTCAGAAAAGTTGCTTGATAAGATTTCAATCTTCTTGAATTTATTAAGATTATTTTGTGTCTTACTATATGGTCTATCTTTGGGAATGTTCCATGTGCACTTGAGAAGAATGTATATTCTGCTGCTTTGGTATGAAATATTCTATAAAAATCAATTAAATCCATTGGATCCAATATGTCATTTAAAGTTCCTTTTGCCTTGTTGTTTTTTTTCTGGAAGATGATCTATCCATTAATGTCGGTGGGATGTTAAAATCCCTTGCTATGACTGTATTACTTTTACCTCTCCCTTAATGCCCAGAAAACTTTCATTATATATTTAGGTGCTCCTATGTTTTGTGCACATATGTTTACCAAGGTTATATCCTCTTGTTGGATTAATCCCTTTAATATTATTCTTTATCTCTTGTTATAGCCTTTGTTTGGAAGTCTATTTTGTCTGATATAAGTACTGCTATCCCAGCATTTTTTTCCCATTGCTATTTGCATGGAATATTTTTTCCCATTCCTTCACTTTCAGTTTGTGTGTATCTTTTGTTCTGAGGTAGGGCTCTTGTAGACCGTATATATATGGGTCATGTTTTCTTAGCCAATCAGTTACTCTATGTCTGTTGATCAGAGCATTTAATTTGTTTACATTTAAAGTTATTATTGATAGGTACTTATTGTTATTTTGTTTATACCTGTTTGTCTCTACATATATTTCTTTTCTTGTTCTTTTTAAAAGTATAGTATCATCATGTTTTATTAAGATATATACTCTGCATTGTAGATTTGTGAATAACACAGTTAAAGCTCATTTTTTTTCTGCCTTTATCTAAATTATGCTGCCTTCAGGTCAAAGGAAGACATGTTAAAGTATATAATAATAATTCACATTGAACCTTAGAAAGGTAAACTGAGAGGAATTAGACCCTGATTTTTTGTTATCCTGTTTTAAAAGCATATATACTTTAATGAAAAAAATGTATCTATTTGGTATTCATATGCATAGCATATAAAATTATTTAGTTAGTGCTTCAATATCAGTTTTGAAACACAGATTAAAATAATTTAACATTTTTTTCTTTCATGATTACTCAGAGACTTTGATGGCTATCAATACAACTCATTTACCTGCCTTATTTGGCCACGTTTTTATATCGCAACATCTGCATTTCCCAAAGGGTCACTCTGCAGAGCACTTTTCAGAAATGCAACAGAAAAGAATTTAAAAATAAACCAAAGCTATAGCTTCTTATATTTCTATAACTTGTTAACTATTATTTAAATTCTACTCTTATGCATAGATTATAGGGATGTTATCGCTAAGTAAAAACCAACCACTTTTCCTTAACAAACAATTAATAGTTTGGACATGCTTTCCAGATTTTAGGCAAACTTTGCAACCAAAACCTTTCATCTTCTCACACAATGGAGTGTCAGGAAAGAGTTCAATGATCATTTTCTTTAAGGCCCCAACTAAACTAATCCTGAATCAACTTAATTCTGTTATTTTACTATATATCTCTTTTATTTTGTGATAAAAAATCATGAAAGAATGAGTATCTATAATAATAAAAGCATAATATGCGAATTGACTGAACGACTGAAAAGCGGAACCACCATCCAGACGACCTTCGGACGACCATGCTATAACACACACTGGTGCCAAGCCAGCAAAGACGGATGCAATGCGATTGGTCAGGGGGCCCTGTCATCGCCCCATGATTGCCCCGCAGAGGGAGGCCCAGGACACCGGCCCGCAGGGTGATTGATGAGGGGGGTTCTGTGATTACTCCAAGGAGGGAGGCCCAGGTTATCCAGCCAGCCGTGCTGTGGCAGGTGTATGGGGCCGGCCAGTGATTGATCAGCAGAGGGAGGCCCAGGCCAGCTAAGCAGTCACACCCCATGCCCGTCACCCACAGAGGGAGATGAATGGTGGCAGGGGAGGGGGCGCAGTGCCGCACAGATGAAAAGCAGTGGCAGTGGTGGGGGCGGGACCAGCTGCCAGCAGCTGGGGGAAGGAAAGCCCCGATAGGCCCTGATCATCGACCAGGCCTGCGGGCCCTACCTGAGGGGACCCAGATTGTGAGAAGACACAGGCTGGGCTGCGGGACACCCACCTCCCATGCACGAATTTTGTGTACCGGGCTCCTAGTATTATTTTATTAGAGCATGAACCCAATTGGCTAGAAGAAAACCCTTTGGGCATTTAGTGACTGGCTAAAAGTTTTCTTGTTCATCAAGTCTGAGCTATCTTCCTTAATTTAAAAAAATTTTGTTTTTATGGGAGAATATTGAGCAGAGAAGAACAAATATTTTTCCCTCTATTCTTCTAGGTTCTTGGCTGAGACTCCTCTGTAAAAAAAGACAAAGAAGAAAAAGTTAGTCATGTACATATGGATGACCTATAAAGATATGAGACTCTAGGCCAGTCAAGCCATTGTGGCTTATATAAAATCCTGAGCTAAGGAAAGGGATAAGGGTCAGGGATTCAAAGGGGAGAAAGGCAATTCAAAGGAAGGTCAGAAGAACAAATGTTTGGTAAATAAATGTTTTCCTTGCCATGCAGGTAAGTCACTCAGATGAAAAGTTACCATTGGTAATAGCTCTTTTCTTGGTATAGGCCCCTTTCTAATTTTTTAGGCAAGTAAAGGGGGAGGTAAAAGCTTTCTCAGAGTCCCCTGGGTCTGGATTGACTTCAGCTCAAATAATCCACATGATAGCCTGGCCAGTGTACCTAAGTGGTTGAGCATCGACCTGTGAACCAGGAGGTCACAGTTCAATTCCTGGTCAGGGCACATACCTAGGTTGCAGGTTCGATCCTCAGTGTGGGGCATGTAGGAGGCAGCTGATCAATGATTCTCATCATTAATGTTTCTGTTTCTCTTTGCCTCTCTGAGATCAATAAAAATATATTTTTAAAAATCATCCATATGCCAAAGTGGCATATTTTGTGGTGGCACACTCTGTTACCCTTGATTTGTATACATCGTCATTTGTGAATACCTATCTCTTTAACTGTCATTTTATTTTTTAACTTATCTCAACCTCATTTCCTTCTAAACAAGACAGATAGGGAGAATAAAATATTCTAAAATATTTAGAGTGTTTCAAGAAAGAAAAAGGAAGAAGAGAAATACAAAAGAAAGACAGATACCACATTAAATAGAAGTAAAATGTTTTAATCACAGACAAATACAGAACTCTTTCCAGGCTTATCAATATTTAAGGAGAATGAAGACAACATTAATTAAACTACTCTTTAAATCTCATAGCTGTAATTTAAACTCTGACTACCATTATAGAGGGTAAAAGAGAGACAAAGATATTGGCATTAATATAGGATGTTTTACTTTATAAAGCTCATTTAACAATAATAGCAATTCTGTGAAGTAATTTATCTTATGAAGTGTTTAATAGATATTAAAACTAAATGTCAGAAATGCAAGGGGCATGCAAAACTGTGCAATTAGAAAGGTCTTGAGTCAATATTATCTCTGACAGTGGTTCTTGTGGTCATTTCCATATACTGCATTGTCAACACAATTGACAAGAGAATAAATAATGTTAAAGACCCAATTTATTTTAGGAATATCAAGTCCAAGTGAATGTTCCATAAGAAGGTTGTAGCATTATTGAGCCAGAAATATAGAAGGGTGGAATTTCTACTCCATAAAAGAGTACAAGCAGACACAGTCATGTTTTGGGTCTATGTTGGTCTAGAGTAGTGATGGCGAACCTTTTGAGCTCGGCGTGTCAGCATTTTGAAAAACCCTAAATTAACTCTGGTGCCCTGTCACATATAGAAATTTTTTGATATTTGCAATCATAGTAAAACAAAGACTTATATTTTTGATATTTATTTTATATATTTAAATGCCATTTAACAGAGAAAAATCAACCAAAAAAATGAGTTCGCGTGTCACCTCTGATACGTGTGTCATAGGTTTGCCATCACTGGAGAGTCTAGCCAGCCAGGAAGAATCTGGGACCATGGAGAGCAGAAAGTCTCAATAGACATCATATATGTGTACATAACATTTATCCTAATTTACGAAATCATGTGTCTGGGGCTCAAAAAAGACACATTTGAGTCTTAGTACCATTATAAATTTGTTATATATTCATGGAGAGTACATTTAATAATTTGAGCCTAAGTTTCTTATTTTGTTTCATAGTGATGATAATACTTAACTGTTAGTATTATTGTGACTAATCTTATGGTGAAATTTACATTACATTAGATATTATACTTGGCTGTCAATTATGTTTGACTTTATCAATAACTTTAACAGCCTAGAATTCTATAGTTTTATAACCATTCACATTTCAGTATTTCCATAAATATCGATGACCATGAACTTTGGAATTTTATATTTTACCTTCTAGGAGTATTACCTTAATCAAGTTTCCTCAATTACTGATTCATCACCTCTAAAGAGGACACAATATTACCTTTAAATTTGATTAAAAGTTAAAATTCAAAATAGGGTGAAGAAAACTGCAAAGGATCATACTCTCACCCTACCAACAAGAAAAGCTAGCTATTGTACATCACAATTTTAAACCCATCAGAGATTTGAGGTTGTAAAACGTCCAGGTAAACTGAATCCCAAAGTATAACAAGTTTCTCCAAGGATAAAGAGGACAACTTGTTTTATTTTTTACAATTGATTTTATTTTTATGGGAGTGACAGCCATCAAAACTGGTAATAACAGAAGAATTGATTTTTGGGGGTAAATTCTTAAAGGTCAAATGAGGCTAGTAACATAGCTCAGAAACCTTGCACATCCCATTTGGATCTTTTCCATAGCCCTTCATTAAGTGTTCATAAAACAATTCAGTCATCATGTTGCATACCACATCTCCATTATTTATATATCTCATAGCTAGAAGTTTGCACATTTTGATCACCTTCACCTATTTTGCTCATGCCCAACCCCTGCCTCTGGTATTTTTAAAAATTCCATATATAAGATAGATCTTGCAGTATTTTTCTTTCTCTAAGTGACTTATCTCACTAAACATAATGTTCCCATGGGCCATCCATGTTGCTGTAAATAATAAAATTAACTTCTTTTTCATGGCTGAGTAATATTTCATTGAAGATATATCCTATCTAATAAAAGAGAAACATGGTAATTAGCCATACCTCTGCTACCCTTCCCATTGGCTAATCAGGGCGACATGCAAATTAACTGCCAGCCAAGATGGCGGCCGGCAGCCAGGCAGCTTGAAGCGAACATGAGGCTTGCTTGCTTCAGTGACAGAGGAAGCCAAGGTTCCCCGCCTGCCGCTGCTGGCCTCTGAGCTTGCAGTTTGAAACATTGTTACAAATATAGAATCTAAACAAACTCCAGAAACCTGCTTTCAGCCAGCCAGGATCTCAGAGCTGGAGTTGAAACAGTGTTTTGATTATAGAACCCAAACAAACCAGATACCGGCTTTCAGCAGCCAAGGCCTCAGAGCTGGAGCCAAGCCTCAGAGCTAAAGCTGGCCCAGAATAAAAAAAAAAAAGAAAAAAAGGAGCGGTTGGGAGCTTCAGTCACCCGCCAGCCTGAAAACAGCCCTCAGCCCCTCACCCAGACTGGCCAGACACCCCAGTGGGGACCCCCACCCTGAAGGGTGTGTGACCAGCTGCAAACAGCCATCATCCCCTCACCCAGGCTGGCCAGGCACCCAAGCAGGACCCCCACTCTGATCCAGGACACCTTTCAGGGCAAACCAAATGCCCCCCACCCATGCACCAGGCCTCTATCATATATAGTAAAAGGGTAATATGCCTCCCAGCACTGGGATCAGCGGAGCCGCGAGGCCTCTCGGCACTGGGATCAGTGTGACGGGGGCAGCGCCCAAACCCTCTGATTGCCCTGCTGCTCTGTGTGTGACAGGGGTTGGGGCCATAACCTCCCTATCCACCCTGCTCTGTTCGTGACAGGGGAAGGTGCCCCAACCCCCGATCAGCCCTGCTCTGTGCCTGATAGGGGGGAGCTCCCCAACCCCCTGATCGCCCTGCGGCTCTGTGTGTGACAGGGTGCGGCGCCCCAACCCCCTGATCGGCCCTGCTCTGTGTGTGACAGGGTGCGGCGCCCCAACCACCCCCCCCCCCACGGGCCCTGCTCTGTGTGTGACGGGGTAGAGCCATAACCTCCCCATCAGCTCTGCCCTGAGTGTGACAGTGGCGGCGCCCCAACCCCCTGATCCACCCTGCTCTGTGTGTGACAGGGGGCGGTGCCCCAACTCCCCTATTGGCCCTGCTCTGTGTGTGACACAGGGGAGCTCCCCAACCCCCTGATGGGCCCTGCTCTGTGCATGACAGGGGGCAGCACCCCAACCCCCTGATTGGCCCTGATCTGTGCGTGACAGGGGGTGGCACCGCAACCTCCCCATCGACCCTGCCTTGAGTGTGACAGGGGGCGCTGCCCCAACCCCCCAATCAGCCCTACCCTGAGCATGACTGAGGGTGGCATCCCAACCTCCTGATCCGCCCTGCTCTGTGCATGACAGGGGGCGGTGCCCCAACTCCCCAATCGGCCCTGCTCTAAGCCCAACTAGGGGCTGCACCTAGGGATTGGGCCTGCCCTCTGCCACCTGGGAGCAGGCCTAAGCCAGCAGGTTGTTATCTCCCGAGGGGTCCCAGACTGCGAGAGGGCACAGGCCGGGCTGAGGGACCCCCCTCTCCCCCGCTGAGTGCACAAATTTTTGTGCACCGGGCCTCTAGTATGTTATATATATACATATACATATACATATACATGTACATATACATATACATATACATATACATATACATATACATATATATATGTATATATATATATATATATATATATATATATATATATATATATAACCACATCTTATTTATCTACTCATCCTTCAGAGAATCCTACATTGTTTTCATGTCTTGACTCTCTATACATATAAAAGCTTAAGCGACCGTTAAGACTGGGTAACCGTCTGGTAGCTATCATGTGTACTGACCACCAGGGGCAGACACTCAATGCAGGAGCTGACCCCTTGTGGTCAGTGCGCTCCCACAGCCAACCTCCTGCAGTCCCTCCCCCTGGCCGACCTGGTGGTCAGTGCACTCCCACAGCTAACCTCCTGTGGCCCCTCCTTCTGGCCAGCTGGCCCTGATTGGCCTCGATCGCTGGCCAAGCCCAGGGACCCCACCTGTGCATGAATTTGTGCACCAGGCCTCTAGTAGTCAATAATGCTGCAATGAACATGGAGGTGCAGATATCTTTTTGAGATCCTGGTTTTATTTCTTTCAAATATATACCCAGAGTGAAATTGCTGGATCATATGGTAATTCTATTTTTAATGTTTTTTGGAAGCTTCATAACATTTTCCATAGTGGCTGCACCAAATTACATTCCCACCAACAATGCACAAAGGTTTCCTTTTTACATCCTTATTAACTCTTCTTTTTTATAACAGCCATTCTAATAGGTGTGAAATGAAATCTCATTGTGCTTTTGATTTGCATTTCTTTGATGGTTAGTGATGTTAAGCACCCATTGGCCATCTGAATGTCTTCTTTGGAAAAAAAGTCTATTCAGTTCCTCTGGTAATATATATATATATATTTTTTTGCTATTGAGTTGTATGAGTTCTTTATATATTTTGAATATTAACACCTAATTAGATATATAATTTGGATATATTTTCTTTCATTTTATTTTAGATTTTCATTTTATTGACAGTTTTCTTTGCTGTACAGAAACTTTAAAATTTGATACAATCCCACTGTTTATTTTTGTTGTTGTTGTTGACTTGAATTTTGGTGTCAGGTTTAAAAAAAAAGTATTTCCAAAACTAATATAAAGGAGCTATTTCCTTGTTTTATTTTAGGAGTTTTATGGTTTTAAACTTCGCATTTAAGACTTTAATCCATTTTGAATTAATTCCTGTGTATTATTTAAGATAGGGGTTTTATTCTGGGGATGTGGCTATCCAATTTTCCCAATACCATTTATTGAAGAGACTATCCCATCCCCAGTATATATTCTTGGCTCCTTTGTCATAAATTAATTTATCATATATGTGTGAGTTTATTTCTGGACTTTCTATAATGTTTCATTGATTTATGTGTCTGTTTGAAAGCTAATACCATATTGTTTGGGTATCTATAGCTTTGTAATATAATTTGAAATCAGAAAGTGTGATTCCTCTGGCTTTGTTCTTCTTTCTCAAGATAGCTATGGCTATTCACAGTCTTTAATTATTCATTCCTCTATACAAATTTTAGGATTGTTTATTTCTGTGAAAAATGTCATTAAAATTTTGATAGGGATTACATTTAATTTACTTTGGGTTGCATAGACATTTTAACAGTATTAATTCTTCCAATCCATGAACACAAAATATCTCTCCATTTATTTGTGTCTTCTTTAATTTGTTTCAACAATGTTTTATAGTTTCTATAGTATAGATATTTCATCTCCTTAATTAAATTTATTGCTAAGTATTTTTCCTTTTTTGATCCAATTGTAAATGGAACTGTTTTCTAATTCTTATAGTTTGCAACTGGTGTATAGAAAATGCAACTAATTTTTGTATATTGATTTCTGTATCCTGCAACTTTACAAAATTTATTTATTTGTTCTAACATTTTGATGGAGTCTTTAGAGTTTTCTATTTATAATGGCATCTGAAAATAGAAAGTTCCTTCTTCCTTTCATAATTATTCTTCCTAAGGACTTCCAGTACTGTGTTGAGTAAAAATGTTGAGTGTGTGCCTCCTGGTCTCAGAGGAAAAGCTTTTAGCTTTTTACTGTTGAGTATTATTTTAACTGTGAGCTTATTATCTCTTAGAGCCTTTATTATGTTCAGGTACATTCCCTCTATACCCAGTTTGTTGAGTGTTTTCATCAGGAATAAATATTGAATTATGTCAAATGCTTTTTTTTGCATTTATTGAGATAATCATATGATTTTTATCCTTCATTATGTTAATGTGGTATATCACATGGCTTGATTCGTGGACATTAAGCCATCCTTGTATCCTAGGACTGAATCACACTTGATCAGAATGTATGATATATTTAATGAATTGTTGAATTTTGTTTGCTAATATTTCACTAAAGATTTTTGCAGGTCCGTTCATTAGGAATATTGGCCTATAATTTTATTTTCTTATAGTGTTCTTGTCTGCTTTAGTATCAAGGCAATGCTTCCCTTGTGAATGAGTTTGGAAATATTCCTTTCTCTATTTTTGTTGGTTGTTAAGGAGCAGGTTGTGTAATCTCCACATATTTGTGAAATTTTGAGTTTCCTTCTTGTAATTGATTTCTAGCTTCATATCACTGTGGTCAGAAAATTTGCTTGCTCTAAATTCAATATTTTTAAAGTTGAGACTTGTTTTGTGGCCTAACATATAATCTACGTTGGAAAATGTCCCATGTGCACTGGAGAAGAATGTGCATTCTCCTGCTGCTGGGGCCAATGCTCTATACGTTAAGTCCAACTAGTCTAATGTGTAGTTTAAGTCCAATGTGTGTGTGTGATTTTTTTAATTTGGGTTTGAATAATCTACCCACTGATGAAAGCAGAATATTGAAATCCCCTACTATTATTGCATTACTCTATATTCCTCCCTTTAGCTCTGTTATTATTTCATTTATATATTTATGTTCTCCTATGTTAGGTGCATTGATATTAATAATTATTATATCCTCTTTTTGAATTGACCTCATTATTATTATTTTATGGTCTTTGTCTCTTACTTCAGTCTTGTTTTAAAGCCTCTTTGTGTGATATAAGTATAGCTACCCCTGCTTTCTGTTTGTGTAGAATCTTTTTTCATCCCTTTACTTTCCATCTGTGTATGTCCTTAAAGCTGAAATTAGTATTTGTAGTTAACATATAGTGGGGTCTTGTTTATTCATCTATTCAATCACTCTACATCCTTCAATTGGAGAAAATAATCTATTTACATTTAAAATAATTATTAATATGGGTTTATTTTTGCCTTTAAAAATTCCTTTGGTCCTTTTGTGATATGATAGTTTTCTGTTGTGGTATGCTTGATTCTTTTATTTTCATGTATCTACTATAGGTTTTAGCTTTCCACTTATAATGAGGCTTACATAAAACATCTTAGAATTGTAGCAGTTTATTTAATACTGTTAAAAAACTTAACTTTGAATGCATAATAAAGCTCTAAATTTTTATTTCCCCTTAACATTTTGTTTTGTTTTCAATGTCATACTTTACATCTTTTACCTTGTTTATCCATTCACAAATATTGTAGTTAAAATTATAGTCATTTTTAATATTTTTACCTTTTAACTTTCATACTAAACTTATAACAAATTTTTCCACCACCATTACAGCATTGAGTTATTTTGAATTTAATTATATGCTATTCTGAATTTAACTATCTGATTGGATTGCCAATGAGATTTGTACATTCATATGTTTGCCTGTTATTAATTAGTGCCTTTTTGTTTCAGCTTAAAGAAGACCCTTTACATTTCTTGTAAGGTTGGTCTTGTAATGAGGAACTCTGGCTTTTGGTTGTATGGGAAACTCTTTATCCCTCCTTATATTCTGAAGGATGGCCTTGCTGGGCAGAATATTCTAGGTTGGCAGATTTTCTTTCAGCATTTTGAATATATTGTGCTATTTTTGTCTTGCCTGAAAATTTTCTGCTAAATAATTTGCTGATAGTCTTATGAGGGTGTCCTGGTAAAGAAGTTATTTTTTTCTTGATGCTTTTAAGATTCTCTTATTTTTAAATTTTGACAATTTAATTATAATGTGCCTCCATGTGGGTCTCTTTCAATTTGTCTTATTTGGAACTTTCTGGGCTTCCTGAATCTGGATGTCTGTTTTTTTCTCTAGGCTAGTTAGGTTTTCAGCCATTATTTCTTTAAATAAACTTTCTGCCTCTTTCTCCCTCTTCTCCTTTTGGAATGCCTATAATGTGATGGTGTCCCAGAAGTCCTTAACTACTTCTCCTTCCCCTTCCCCTTCCCCTTCCCCTTCCCCTTCCTCCTCCTCCTCCTCCTCCTCCTCCTCCTCCTCCTCCTCCTCCTCCTCCTCCTCCTCCTCCTCCTCCTCCTCCTTCTTCTTCTTCTTCTTCTTCTTCTTCTTCTTCTTCTTCTTCTTCTTCTTCTTCCTCCTACCCCTACTCCCCCTTCTTCTTTTTTGCTCCTCTGATTGGACTACAGCTATAATCCTATTTCTAGTTCACTGATCCTTTCTTCCACTTATTATTGGTTTCTGTTGAATCCCTCTATTGAATTTTAATTCAATTATTGTATTAATTAGTTCTGTGATTTCTATTATTTTCTTATATTTTCCATCCATTTGTCAAAATTCTTATTTTGTTCATGCATTATTTGCCTGACCTTGGTGAACATCTTTGTGACAATTATTTTGAGCTTTTTATCAGATAAATCACTTATCTTCATTTCATGAAAGTCTGTTTCTGGAGTTTATCTTGTTCTTTTGTTTGGAACATATTCCTGTTTTTTACAATATGTAGTTATTCTTCTAGAACCTTTTGCTTAACTCTATGATTAATATAGTTTATGATCTGTTTTCTTGTTTTATCAGTGCTATATGGCATTTCCTGGTTAATTTGTTCTTACCTTGGATTTTCCTAAGTATGCCCCGCATGCTTTCTAACAAAAATGGTTTTAGATTGCAGACTCCACAGTGTCTCATGGACTATCACCTTATCCTAATGAATTCATTGGTACTCAACTTACTTATTTTCATTGACTTGCCTCAAGAAAATATGGTAAACTCTGGGTTTTCTGTTTGTCAATTGGCACTATAGATTGCTTAGGTTATCTTGGATTCTTTCTTGACCAAACCATTTCTTCCACCAAGTTTATTCTGAAGAAGCTCAGCTCTGTGTTGGTGCAGAGATACAAACATTTCAACAAAAAGTAAATTAGCAGTCTTCCTGTGCTTACCTTTCTTATCAATTTATATGATGTACATATTCACTCCAAAACTTCAGTTTAGAGATGAGAGAAATGTGTACTTCGCTACAGTCCTCTATCCTGCATCACTCTTCTTCACAGCATCCTATGGTAGACTGTGAAAGAAATTTTGTGTTTTTTTTTCCCTTTTCAGTATATCTAGTTTTGGAGGGTCACCTTGAGGTCCCATACTTTCTCTAGGCTGTATTATTCTTTCTGACATTATCTTCATGGCTTTAACTGAATTATGAGTGGATGGGGCTTGGAGGAAATATTGACTTAATTACAAAGATGCATAAATATAAAGACATAAAAACACTATACCTTTTTTAACAGATAGAAAATTTAAATTAAATGTATAAAAGCAGTCACTTCCTCAATTTTAATTCAGAAATTGGGCAACTAGAATGAATGATTCCAAGTGAGTCTCACATCATGATACAGACAGAAGTTTATTGAAAGCTTTTATCAGTACTCTAAATTCACTTTGATTTATGTATAACAATATTACAGCCAGCTGTGCATATTGTTCTCAATACCAAATACTTTTGTAGGATACAACAAAAATTAACAAGCCTCCTAGAAGAGATGTCACATATAAATGTGATCCCTTGAAGCCATTTGATCAATCCGATCATAGTCAACAAAGACAACATGACTAAAAAATTGGAGGAAATATTATTAGGTACACCTTTTAAAACTTTGAAAAGATGGCATTTGTAGCTGATATTTCATGTATTATACAACCATGAGAGTAAAAATGGGCTCATTTTGACTGTGGCAAGCTAATATAACTTCCACTCTGCCCCAGCCTGCCTCTCTTTAGATTCTTCTGATATAGTACTGAAATTTTAGGAGTTATGCCTCAGAGAGTTGCCATGTGTTTGATATTTGCCATTTTTCTTACCTCCAGTTCTTCTATTTTGCCAAGGCATAATGTGGCAACTATATCATTAATGCCCATGAAATGTCACAACACTCATGCCCACAGAGGCACACATGCTGATGTTTATTTCCCCTGATGTTTGCCCTAAAGCAACCCAATCTTGCTTCTGACAACTCCATGGCTTCTGTTGTATGCCAGAGATCCTAATAGATAGAGAGCAGATGACTTAATACTGAGAATGCCTGAAACCTTCAATGTCCCGTGAGTTGGAAGATAAAGAGCTTTTTGGGTTTTTCTTCAACTCTTTTACTGCGGCATGCTCCAATCCCAGGAATCAGGCATGAATCCATAGCACTGTTCCAGAAGCCAAGCTCAGTAGAGACAAAGGGCTGTGTTGAGAATCACCACTCCCTTCTAACTCTTGTGAGTTGCTTCTGAGCAAAAATTACAATTCTCAATGGTTTTCTCTTGGATTTAATTCTTCAGTGAAAATATTTTCAGTCCCTTTTGCTTATCTTAACTCAATCCTTTAGACATTCTTAGGCGCAGCAAAAAAAAACACCAAAAAACAAAAGGTAAAATATGTTAACCAAAAATGGAGAATGTGGGAAAAGATCAAAGTTCAGGTAGGGGAAACCAAGCATTCAGTTTTAGGCATTTAAGTTTGAGCATTTTGTTAATATCATTTATTATGAAGCAATAGTAACTGGAATAGTAACCAGAACAGATAAATGTTTCAAATATCTTCCATCATTTGACACTTAGGAGTATGTGGCCAAAGATATAAGGTTGAGCATCATGAGCTATCTCAGCTCAGGGAAGCCATAAGCTCTTGGGTTCTTTCAGGTATTTTGCCTTGTTAATCACATAGCAATAATTTAAGAGTGCCTAACTTGCTCCCATCCTCTGATGTATTCATGTCTCCAAATTACAAGTTAATCTTTAGAACTTTCATTGAGTATACGTGCATGGTTCCATACAGTATCCTTAGCTTACGTCTCATTTATATTGGCTCTGGTATAGTCTTATTAATTCTTTGAATTACTGTTTTACTTAGGATTCAACAAGGAGTAAAATACTGAAGTGTCTCTGAAATTAGAGAAACAGAACATAGCAATGATTAAAAACCTGCTATGCACCTGCCTCTGAGCTATTTCATATACTTACAGCACTCAGTGCTTATATTACCCTGGAAACATAGGAGATGATCAGAGGCCAGCAAACAAGTAAGATCCAGAAAAATCAGGTAACGTCTGCCAGCATTGACTGCCTAAAAAAACATATGAAAAGATACACAACGGCTGCTTTGTTTAGCTCATGGTTCTATGGGTCAGGGACTTTGCTTTCTGGGTTGTCTTGACTAATCTATAGGTAGTGGGTCCACTGGCAGCTGAGGAATTTAGGATAGCCTCACCTACGTATCTGGTGTTGGGCAGCTTGTTACAGGCCACCACAGGGCCTTTCCAGCAGGCTGACTTGAGCTCATTCCCACGATAGCCACAGAATTTTAAACCCTAAATGTGTAAACTCTTTTAAACTACTGCTTGTGACATGTTTGTTAACGTCCTATTGGCCAAACCTAGTCACAGGCCAGAGTCAATGCACTAAAGGACAATCAAAAGCAAGTAGACAGTGTGGAGGAACATTTTAGTCATTTTTGCAAACAGTCTACCATAAGCAAAAATACTTATAAGATCCTTCTGTTGAATCTCTAAGTGGGGATGGAATTGAGAAAGTTGGAGAAGTAATTAGATATTAGACCATTCAATACCATTCTAATCGATGTGGCACACCAAGCATGTTCTCTGTGGAAATAATTGACCATGGGAGTTCTGAAATGATACTGTATATATGCATTGCTTACTGTATATTCCATGCTAATTTTCTGTATTCTGATGTTGGTTATGGGCTTAGTTATATCAAGAATCCAAAACATATTGTTCTCAATTTATGACATCCATCTAAGACTCTAAATTTACAAATTACAGTCACATTAGCAAATAAAATGCAAGTTTTATTTTCCCACCACAGATTTGGTCTATTTATTTCATCTAATTTGTATCTTTTTTTTTTATTCCCTACCCCTTTAATGATTTGTAAATGCTTAACTCATCTTTCAAAAAGCCTCATCTTCCTTTGTTTGATCAACATAGGTTGATAGAATTAATGTATGAATAATATTGAGTGTCTGACAATTTTTCAAGGTATATAAGATGTAAATTGATATTTTACATTATAGCATAAACATTCAGGAACTAATACATATGCAATATTCATCACTCCTATTTTTTCCTTTTGTTGATGGAAAAATCATTATTTTTTATATAGTTAAACTTTTAAGTAACTATCTTTTCAAAACTGTTCCCTTTATCGCTGTATGGACATTTCTAAAGTATTGGTAGTCTTATTTCAAATCTAGTTGAATTCCTCAGGTTGGCACAAACCATCATTAATCATAGTTAATTAACTACTAAGATTTACCTTCTTGTTCCAACTTTTATATTTAAGGCCCTGCATTTTTTGTAGGTCATTTATATTATTTACCACAATAAGGGCAGAGCATTCCAATATATAATCAATCAGGTCCCATGTTTAGTGTTTCCAAAGTTCTAATCTAACCACAGCTCATTATGATGCTGTTGCCTTCACTTATATTCACCTTACCATTGGAAAGGTTTTTATTTCAGAAAGATAACTTGTCTTGCTCATGGGGAGCAGAGTCAATCAGATGACATAGTAAGAAATGTGTATGAGGGAGAGAATGTGTGTTGTACACTGACAGTGGGAGTGCAGATTGGTACAGCCACTATGGAAAACTGGAAGGAAGTTCTCTTACGTCTCTCTAATGTTAAAATTCCAAAGTCACCATTGCTTCTAGCTCTTCCTGTCTTTCAAATCCATTCTCTACCTTGAAGCCAAAAAGTTCTGAAAAAATAAAAAATCTCTCATGTCTTTTTTTATCTTAAAATCCTTCACTGAATTCCCACTGCTTTTAGAAATAAAAACATCTAGAATATTAACATAAGTTACACACATCATCTAAACACATATCCCCGACCTGGACTCCAGTCACATCACTAGCTTTAATTTATAGCACTCCACATCTTACTCTCTGACTTAGCTAGAACAAGGCAGCCTTCAGCATCTTAGATGATCTGTTTTGCTGCCCACACTAAGCATTGCATGTGCTGTTCTCTCTGGCTGAAAAGGCACTTATCATTTATATCATCAAAATAATTCTTTAAATCACATCATAAGCAGTAAATTTTCAGAGAATGTTTCTTTAAGTCTACAGTGTGAATCATCTTTCCGCTAAGCCCTCTTGTTATGCTTTTTTTAAATAGAATTTATTAACATTTTATTTAGATAATTAAATATACTTGACTATTTAATATTCCTCCACTCTAGTCCCTTGAAAGAAGGGACTATCCCCCCCACCCCCAACTCATTGTAGATTTAGTGTTTAATGCAGTATCTTACCATAAATGTGGTGGGTCTTCAATAGTGATTTGTTTAATAAATACATGAACAATAAGTCAATTCTACATGTTGATATTCTCTACAAGGCAGTATCTAAATGAAAGTTTAGGAAATAAAAGTCTCCCATGAAAACAGAATCTTCCAAAACACAAGTCTGCTGAAATATACATTCTATTTAAATTAATAAACAGATGCTGGTACAGTGTTTCACTTTGAAGAATATGGACTCTGGTGTTTTATTGCACTCAGGTCTTCACTGGGAACAAAGAGCCCTGTCTTTGCATCTGCAAAATAAAAGGGCTCACTGAAATTTATCTTCCAGAACAAAGGGACATTCTGATAGAAAGGTGAAATTCAGTTTTAATATGGAAGACAGATATAGGTAGAAAATTATAAACTGCAACTTTGCCTGCTATTGGCCTTCAATCCTCCTCTGGCTTTCTAGCCACACACAGGAGCACATATGTATGGATGTTAACATGCTTATGTGTGGGTCTGTGACCATGTATGTATAAATTACTGTGTGTTTTTGTGTATGAGTATGGACATGTATGCATGAGCATGAGTAGATATATAAAAGTGGATCTGCAACAATGCTTTGATAGAGATTATCTATAGGTATTAACAATGTTATTGATTTTTTCTGCTTGAAGAAAATTTTTTCATTACGATCCTGTGTTGCTTAGGTAATTAAAATAAAACCACACACCAAAAGTTATTTCAAAACATTAAAAAAGTTCACTGGGTAACATTTGTCATCAACAAGCCAGCTGGGATGAGTAACATTCACAAAGCAATGGAACAAATGCTCCCTCCTGCTATCCTTCAGCAGCTGGCTGCTTCCTGTGGACAGGGCCTCTATCACCCCCTTTCATTGGGAGAAATGCTGAAATGTGGTAACACCAGCTACTGAAATCCTTCCTGAAACCAATTTTCTTTCTTGATTTGCCATTCCAAATATTTAAAACCTCTCAGTTTTTGTGCCTGCTCTCTCTTAGACTTTTGCATTCTGCTTCTTTAATGAGTTAATTAATAGATTAAAATCCACTACCTTGGTAAACAGGCAATTTCCGTTTCCATTGGGCAACTCTTAAGTAAATTTATTGGCTATTTATTTCCCCACAGACTGAACATCCCTCGCAAAATCTAAAAAACACTTTTACATTTGCACTTTCAGGTTTTTAGTATCTACTAAAACTGCTTCCGGCCATGGAGTTCCTGCTGCACTAAATCCTCTCTCCCAAGGGAGGCTCCATCCCTGATCTTTGTTTCATGAAGTGAGCCTCCCTAAGGAGGACTGGAACTCCCCAGGCTGTGGGGTTTGCCCCTCTGGGGCTCAGTGAGAAGCCTCATGCATTCCAGTAGGGTCTTCATTTCAAATTTTTGTCATTTTCTACTTTTGGTTCAAAGTCTAAATTAACATTTCTGTTCCAATTAAGACTAGAAAGAGATCTTTTTGCTACTTATTTTTTAAAAGCCAGAAAAACTTCTACTTCCTCTATTGTTCAGTTTTCTCTTTCAGAATTTATCAGGATTCATGGAGCAACAAATGACTTACAGAATGTTTCATGTAGTAGAACGAACACATACATCTACATCCTCTAGGAAACCAACTGACAATACAGTAAAATGATTTCTTTAAATTCACAAGAATGAGAGAAAAGAGAGAGAGAGAGAGAGAGAGAGAGAGAGAGAGAGAGAGAGAGAGAGAGAAACACAATTTTGGAAGTTGGGAAACATGTGGACCGTTGTATAATAAAGAACTTGGCTGGCATTTGGCCTTGGTTCCTTGGAGGAAAACTCTAAAACTCTTAGAATTTCCCAAGTGAAAGAACTGTCCTTGTTACTTATGAGCCCCTGGGATAGTGACTGTATTTATGCTGATGAGGCGACACCCAGTGGGTCCCTGGATAGCTTCAGGATAGCGGCTGGTTACCAGAAAGACCAACAGTATGATCACAGGGTTGAGATTTTGCGCTAGTCCAACCTCCAGGTATGGGAGCAAGAGACTGAGTTCAATTATGTGGCCAGTGACTTAAGCAATCATGCCTAAGTCATGAAACCCCAATAAAAACTCTAGACCTCAGATCTTTTAGAGAAAAATACGTCAATAAAATGGCATATAACATTACTAAGAGTAGAGTTTGTCTTTCTTAACTTTCGTGATTGCTTTACTATTTTTCCGGCTGCCATGAGTGTGGCCAATAAATATCTATTAATCTAATAAATAAGACGTAATTTCATCAAATATTCTCCATTAATAGGAATTTCAAATGAATATCTTCTTCCCTATGTCAGAATACTAGTTTCCATGGAGTACCTATGAAATTGTAGCCTTAGTAAAGAAGGGTGTATTACACTGTTGGGTCTGAGGTCCTCTGCTATGGACTGGACTTCCTTGGATGCTGGGAATTCAAAAAAGATAGGAGCAGCCACAGGTCTATGGGACCTGCTTGATGGCAAACAAAACAGCCAGCCACTAGCTGGTCAGTAGCACCTTTTATACTAACTCAAACAAAAGAGGCTTCATGCCAATTAGTGATATCTGGGTTATATACACTAATAAAAGAGAAAGATGCAAATTAACCATCACTCCATCACTCCATTACTCCACTATACCCACAAGCCATGCCCACCAGCCAATCAGAGCGAGTATGCAAATTAACCCAACAAAGATGTCAGTGGCCACGGAGCTGGAGCGAGCATGAGGCTTGGGTTGCCCCTGGTGATGGAGGAAGCCAAGTTTCCCACCTGCCCTGGCCAGCCCTGGGTTCCGCTCAAGGCTACAAAGCTTCAATTATAGAAATAAATAAGTCCCAGATACCTGCTTCCAGCTGCCATGGCCTCTGTTCAAGGAGGGGCTGAGAGCCTGGGTAGCCAGGGGGGCGTGGCCAGTCAGAAAACAGCCATCAGCCCCTCAACCAGGCTAGCCAGGCACCCCAGTGAGCACCGCAACCCTGAAGGGGGTGTGGCCAGCCTGAAAATGGCCCTCACCCCCTCACCCAGGCTGGCCACACCCCCATGGGCTGAGGGTCCCCACTGCAGGGCTTGACCAGCCTGAAAACAGCCCTTAGCCCCTCACCCAGGCTTGTCAGGCACCCCAGTGGGACCCCCACCCTGATCCAGGACACCCTTCAGGGCAAACCAGCTTGCCTCCACCCGTGCACCGGGCCTCTATCCTATATAATAAAAGGGTAATATGCAAACTGACCCTAACAGCAGAATGACTGGGAATGACTGATCACTATGACACACACTGACCACCAGGGGGCAGACGCTCAATGCAGGAGCTGTCCCCTGGTGGTCAGTGTCCTCCCACAGGGGAGCCACAAGCCAGGCTGACGGCTGCCAGCACAACGGTGGTGGTGGGAGCCTCTTCCGCCTCCTCAGCAGCACTAAGGATGTCTGACTGCAGCTTAGGCCTGCTCCCTGCTGGCAAGTGGACATCCCCCGAGGGCTGCTGGGCTGCCAGAGGGATGTCTGACTGCCACCTTAGGCCCAATCCCCCGGGGAGTGGGCCTAAGCCAGTCGGTGGACATCCTCCGAGGGGTCCCAGACTACGAGAGGGCACAAATTTTTGTGCACCAGGCCTCTAGTCTATAATAATAAAAGCATAATATGATAATTAGACTGGACATCCTTCCAGACTATCTTCTGGACAAACCTGCAGCGGGGGCCAAGGCAGAGGCTACCACTGCAGCAGTGGGGGCCAAGCCCCTTGCACGAATTTGGTGCATCAGCCTCTACAGTTTATTTCCCATGCTTTATTAGAAGGTACAAACACATCTGGGACAGTAAGCAATATTACTGAGAAATGATAGAAGTATAATTTGTTATGTAACAAAAAGAACTCTACTTTGATCATTTTTGTGTACCTAGAGCTAATTAAATAACATTGAACCTTTACAATAAATAGAATATTTGTAACTAAAAGGCAGAGCAGTGACGCCAGTACTGACTATTCCTTGACAGCTCACCTTGGAAGCGTTCGTTTATTTGTTCAGCATGAAATATCTTGGAAGGAAGAGACCTTATTCTTCAAAATAACAAATGATCCATATTAACAATACCGGGAAAATAAGTCAGGCAAGTAAATAGCATATTTTCTTGTTTTTGTTTAAAA
The DNA here is from genome assembly GCF_963259705.1 of Myotis daubentonii. Lineage (NCBI taxonomy): Eukaryota > Metazoa > Chordata > Mammalia > Chiroptera > Vespertilionidae > Myotis > Myotis daubentonii. The sequence goes on from NC_081852.1 coordinate 12,992,280, forward strand.
TATTCAAACATCTGGCTTTTTAAGAACAAAAATGTTGTACCGTTTGAGAAAAGGTGTGTTGTCACTCTGAACAAATGACTTTAGCAACACATGGCTACTGAGTGGAGGTCCTTGGGAATAGGCCCAGGGAGCCTTTCTCACGTAACAGGGCTCCCATCACAGCATTACAGGCCAGGCAAACCCACCTGCTTATCAAGAGGTAATACAAATGTAGCCAATTGAAATATTCAAGAAGACATGAATATACCCCAAATCTCGGAAATGTATGTTTTACCAATTGAGGCCTTTGCAGATACTGTGATAAGTGTGCAAACAGGAAGAAATAAAAAAAGACACTTGGTTTGTAAAGACCTCCTGCCCTGTTTCGCTCTCAAACAGGGATTGGCAGAGCATCTGAGGGCCAGTCTCTGGTACAGGTGCTCCTGGTGTGATCCATCTGCACTCCAGGGAATAAACATTCTCATTAAACAAATCTTCTCTTACTAGATGATGTCAGAAGCAAATATTTTGCTGTTTGTATATTGCCAAAAAACAAAATGTTAGA